>NC_054055.1:117874846-118031513 GCF_017639655.2 Falco naumanni
AGCTTAGCTATCAACGCACTCAATAGCGCAGCACTGCCGGTTTTGTATTCAAACATTCAAAACTGTCTGACTTCTAGGTCCCGTGGTTAAAAAAAAAAGTTAACCTCGCAGTGGTTGCAGGAAGACACTGATTACATTCTGAGAAAAGCTCAAAATGAAAACAACTGCACAGGAGAGAGGTTTTGGGGTTGCTTTTTTTCGACAAACCCCAGCACCAAACACAGATGAATACCTGCTGGGAACGCATTTCAATAAACGTGTGTCTGACTCGGTTCTCTGCGTTTGTAACTGCGTGGGGCAGGGGGGGAACCAGACAAGGATTTCACTGTTTTATTTATTTTGCTGAATTGTGGCTCCAGAGGTTAAAGTTTACGCAAGACGAGGACACAATGAGAGCCTCTATTTGCCAACAAGGTTGCCCTGTAGTAATAATCGTAGGGTCTTCCATACCATCCTGACAGTGACCTCAGCGGTAACGGGTGAATCACAACTTAAAGGATGAGAGACAAACTAAACCTTCACACTAGCTCATCCCTTGGGCTCTTCCTGCCCAAAGGTCAGCACCTCCATCAAATTATTTATGCTCCTGATAAAGAAGACTCAATCGCAGGACTCTGTGATAAGACCATCACAGACTTTCTGGGCGAGTTAAGTCTTTGAAGTCCCATAAAGATAAAAATTACAATTTAATATACTTGGTTAGGAAAGCTACCATATGTAGGCAACTGTCTCTCAGATCTTTGGCTTCAGTCACTTGCTTCCCAGTGTCCGTCTGAACACGTTGTGGGAATGAAATTCAAAGCCTACATGTTTCTAACGGAGAACCTGAGCTGTCAGGAATCCTGGCCATTGCAGGAATCGGAACTCTCTCCCACAAGATGGATGGGACCTGGTGAGAAACCTGTCACATGAAAACACTTGGAATGTGCATCAAGCCACAGGAAACAGGAAAAATTCAGTATCACTACTGATTTATAACCCATGAAATACAGCTAGTAATACAGATTTACTGATATGCAATAAAGTTCAAAAGTGCATTTCATAGCTGTTTCATATTCACATGTCCCAGAGCCAACATCCTAACTGGCAATGTTTTGGGAAATGAGAACTACAGCTTGAACTCCATATGCCACTTCCAGCTTACAGCAGCAGAAAATGAGATGGAGAACGTAGGGAGCCGATAAGCATAATACTCAGAGTTCCATTTTTCAAATGATAATGAAGAAAATTATTACTGATGAACCTCTGTGGTACAACATCCAAAACCAAAGGAGTCAGGGAAAAAAAAATAGCATTAAATATACACATTATATAAAAAAAAAAAAAACACCAGCCTAAAAAAAACCAGATTTGTTTGTCTCCATCTCATTTTGTCAGGAATAAAAAGATAACTAAATATATAACTCATATTAAAAAAAAAAAAAAGGGCAGTATTTGTAACTAAAACCCCCCACAACATGTCTTTGATTTCATGGAAGTATTTAATGCAGGTGATGCTAAATACAGACTTTATGTCCAGCAGTTTAATAACTTATGCATTAAACATTCTCAAATATTCTGGTCTGCTAATTTTAAATGCAATATTATTTCACACTAAATGAAAACCTGTTTACTGTAATTACCTTGCACCTATTTTGCGCCATAAACAAGAGTATTTCCAACAAGAAAATAGTTCTGTGGCTATTATTGATGAATCAGCAATTACTTAACTGAAATTGAATATAAAAAGTCTGTGAAAATACTGAAAAATCATGCTTCACAAGACTGAACATAATTTACCCATATTTAACCCTTTATTCACTATATGCAGAGATTTTTCAAAGAAAATACTGTTTACATGCCTACTTACACAACAGTTTCAGAAGGCATTGATTAGAATTAGAAGTATTGCTAGATATAATTGGGTGGACAGAGAGCCCAAGTAGCTAAAAATAATATAAGAACTTTTTTTAAAAAAAATACTGAGGCATCATTTTTCATTGTAAAGGATATACTAAATATCCCACATATACCTATTCTGTACTGTAATTTCTCTTTTAATCAAAGCATTTTTGAACTCTGTGAAAACTCACTTTCCCACAAAAAACGCTGGACTGACAAGAAAAGATAAAAGCCTTCTGCTTGGAAAAAGGGTGACAGGAGAGTAAAAGCACAATTTAGTTATGATTTATGCTACCTTTCACATACGCAGGTTCTTGAATTCAAGTATAAAACTGTAATTTTGTTATTGAGCGTGGATTTTTTTCTTTTTCTTTTCTTTTTGCCCAAACAGGCAATAGTACTTAGAAAAATGCCCAGCCTTGGTCTCTCTTTCCTCTTGCTGCTGCCGTTCAGGGGTTACATATTGGGTTTTGTAATAGTTTTGCTTCATTTCCTAGAGGTGTAGGGGTGGGGGCGGACAAAAAAGGCAAGCAAAACTGTTTTCTAGGTAGATGTTTGGCAAAGCTTTTGTGATCTTAGCAAAGAAACAAAAACGCCAGCATGCAATGTACATGACAAATTACACACAGTCTCATCATGGGCCTCCCACAGCTGAAATTTATTCTCACAAAACATTCAAATTATATTTATGAATGACCCTAGTTTGAACAAACTTCTTTTTACAGAAGAAAACCACACAAAACAAATTATAATTTGTTTAAACTGCTCTGTCTCAAAAGGCAATGATATTTTTTTTCCAAGCAGAAAGAAAACAAAATACGGATTTTACTGAAATATTAAAAAAAAGTTTTAAAACAATATCAGAAGCCTAGATGGGAGAGAAAAAGTGGCAAAAGGTTGTCAGTCTTACAAGACTAGGCAACAGCAAGGACAGTTAAGTGACAAGAAATGAGGAAAGAAGAAAGCTGCTGCAATCGGAACAGGAAAAAGAATAAACGATGACATAAAATCCAATGCAAAAGAGGGTACGATTCAGAAACTATTATGAACAAATGGGTTGAGGAAAGAAAGCTGTAACTGAATCAAGCAGGAGACTTAATACACAAAGAATGAAAGCTGGGAAAAAAGCAGACGTTGCAAACAGAAAGGTGGCGGTTTGTACAAGGGCTGTTCCCAGCCACTGGGAAGCGTGGGGAAGAAGCAGAGACACCGAGGTCTGGATCCGCAAGGAGATGTAACCAAGGCCAGAGAGAGAGAGACAGAGGCTGGAGCAAATTCACGCAGCTTCCTAAATGCTAGGAAGACAACTCCTGATTAAATCCAAAGGCTGCGAAGGCGATGGAATACGGAGGCAACACAGTCACATTGTCTGAAGCCGAGCTGTAGTGTGACTACAGCAACCTGGACACCTCCACACGCAGAGTGTGGCAATTCAGGTACGAGTGACAATTCTGCCACATTCAAGGTGGGACATTTTGGACACGAGTTTCTTTTTTTCAAGAGTGCCTAACACAACGTTCTAAGGCATAATTTAAAAATCACTTACTGCCAAGACACTGCTCTTCAGAAATAACCATTGTCGGACTACCGCAACACCAAGCTGAAATTAAAACACCACAAACAAAACACCTTGCCAAAATTTTGTCTGATGACTTTTTTTTTTGTGTCTGCGAAGAATACAGAAATGTGCGTGTGATCTTTAACCATCATGTGGAAAAGTGGCTGAACTTGCAGAGTAAGTGAAGTCGTAGCTCTGTAACAGCTCAACTGCTGATTCTGCTCTGCCCTGCTCCTGCCTTCTCTTCTGATTACCGCATTGAAGTGGCAATGAACAGAGCTGACACAGGGAAAATACACCTGAATGTGAACCTTCCAAAAACACACTAAAACCAGAAAAAAGGCAAAAAGAAAGAAAAAAAAAAAAAAAACCAAAACAAAACCCACGCACCCCTCCAAACCCTAAATAAAGCCAACAAGAGTGGCTACTATAATCAGTGATTCCAAAGCGTTAATGCCAGTCCAAGGCTGGGGTAGGAACAGCGGGATGGGGAGCAGGGAAGACCTGGAGAACCACAGGCAGGTCAGCCTCCACCTCGGGAAGGTGATGGAATGACTCATCCTGGCAACCATTTCCAAGCACACAAAAGACAAGAGAAATCTACACGAACAGCCAGCATGGTTTCACCAAGGGAAAGTGATGTTTGACCAACTCCATACACACCTACGGTGAAATAACCAGCCGAGTAGATGAGGGGAGAGCAGTGGATACTGTCTACCTGGACTTCAGTAAGGCTTGCAACACTGTCTCCCACAGCACGCTCACGGAGAAGCTGATGAAGCCCAGGCTAGGTGAGGGACAGCGAGGTGGACTGATCCTGCCTGCACAGCCCAGTTCAGCAGGCTGTGAGCAGCACCACAAACCAGCTGGAGGGCAGCAGCTAGCGGTGTGCCCCAAGCGCCAGCGCCAGGTCCGGTCCTCTTCAACATCTTCATTAATGACCTGGATGATGGGGTTGAATGGGCAAGCGCGAGTTTGCTGATGACACAAAACTGGTAGAAACATCAATTATGCCAGAGGGTCAGGCTGGAGAGATGGCTTGACAGGAGCCTCATGAACTTCAAAGGGATCTGCAAAGTTCTCGCACCTGCGAATGAACAACATACTCAGAACATCTGGCTGAGCAAAACTGGACTCCTCCTCGGCATCAGTTCACACTGATCCAAACATAAGCAGATAGCTTCGGTACAAAGACACCGAGATCCACATACTTGCTTTCTAGATGACCTCCCCTTCCACACCGCTATCACTCTATAGACTGCAACAAAGGGTTTATAACAGATCTAGCAATGCTGGTCTCCTGCATAATTTACAGGGCAACCTCATTGTGATTCTCAGAAAAGCCTCCTGCATCTGGCACAAAGCACCTGGCCATGCAGGTGAAGTTGTCCACCTCAGCAATAGTACCAGCAGGCACAGCACAAACCTCAGGAACACCGTTTGAGCTGGCAGGTGAGCTCAGGTCAATCAGGAACTTTGGTAACTGCAATTTATAGGACCTGGATGCATACAGGTCACAAAGCTGCTGCTTTCAATTGCGATGAGAGAACCGTGCTCTAAAGCAAGGAAGAGAAACAAGAGCCTGCACTGAATACCTGCGCAAGGTTTCTGTTCTAACACAAAAGCCCTTCCACAGACACCTTCTCTGATTCCTCAGGCCCGATCAGCATCATTTTCTATTCCACAACTCTGCACCCAAAGGGTCCCATCTCCTCCCTCAGCAGGGAAGGTAGTATCACTTCACAGCAGGAACACAATTGCTGTTAACCCTTTCCAGGCTATACTTGGCAGTCATTTATTTGAACAGGGCTAATTCAGCCACGACAGCAAATCTGGGGTGACTGCACGTGTGATCCAAGCAGGGAAGAATGAAATGGGATTGCATTTAACAACTACTCATTCATGACTGTAAAGGACAGTACAAACAAGCACATCCAGCTGCCCTAATTAAGACAATTTGGTCTTTTAACAGATTTCTATGGTCATTGGCATATATAGGGTAACAGATGTAAGAAAGGTGTTTTTTTTAAAAAAAAAAAAAAAAGCACAAGATGAAGTATCTTTTACAAGTAGGAAGACACATTCTCTGCATAACAGCAGAGATAAAGAAATCACTTTCAGAGCTGGCCAAACTCACATCATCACCAGTATACACAGCCACCTGCTTCGACGGGGAAAAGTGTAAGAGACAAAGACTGAGAGTGCCCTGTGATGACAGGTAGACTTCTCATTCTAGGATGATGTAGCCGAGGTCAGTACTTGAGAGATAGTTATTTTTTTTATTTTATTTTTTTCACTGGGAGAAGAGGAAGGTGATAACCGTATCAGCGTGATAGAATTCCCCTCAGAAAAACAGAGGTGTGACAAGTGTGTCAAGTTGGAAATGAGTCAGAATATATCAATGATGGTCGTGTAAGACAACTACATGCCAACACACGTCCCATCATCGTGCTTCACTCTAAAAAGCCTGACTAGTTGTCTCACAGCATGCGAAACCACAAGCAATCCTTAACAGACCTCAGCCCTGCAGCATAACCAGCTAGCAAATAATCTTAACCCCCCCCAAGGAGATAGATGATATTGCTTACAGCGCCAACACACCCACCCCCCCCGCAGCACGCACACCTGGGAGGGCTATGGTATACCTGTGCTGAAACCATCCTTTGCATCAAACCTCAGAGCATCACACCGCACGGCCGTACGAAGAAAGGTCTTGCTGGGTTATTGCAATATGGAATAGATGTAACGACAGAAAAGTGCTTTGAGTGACCTACCACGCACCGGGCTTGGGAGAAAGCACAGTACAGAGCTAGCAGCTAAAGCCGCTAGCAGGAAAGCGGTCTGTGCCTCCCATGTTCGGGCTGTCTCGTCGCCTTCCTTCTCCCATATCACTCCTGAACCATATGGAGGTCACTGTCCCTCCAGTGCAGGTCTGCTGGAAGAGCAGCAGGTCACAAAGAGGC
Organism: Falco naumanni; assembly: GCF_017639655.2. Taxonomy (NCBI): domain Eukaryota; kingdom Metazoa; phylum Chordata; class Aves; order Falconiformes; family Falconidae; genus Falco; species Falco naumanni. Next base: position 117,881,249 of record NC_054055.1, read on the forward strand.
TGGGAAGGTTTTTTCTGCTTTATAAAGCTGCAGCACATTACTCAAACGACATTTCTTTTGGCACAGAACACCTGCTCCTGTGCTTTACATTGTTTAATAGTCAAAATAACAATCAACCAGATCTCCTAAGACGAACCACATAAATACCCTAGCAGGAAACTATGCTAGTTCAAAATTAATTTCTAAATTTTCAAAACAATCTCATTCTCTACATTGATGAACTTAAATACACATTTTTATGAAAACAATCTCACAGCAACAACCTAAGGTCCATGTCAGTATTCGTGGTTCACGACCACAAAATCTAGCACTAACTTAAAATCAAAGCTTTAGCTAGACTTTACATTATTTACAGTTCAGTAAATGACAAAGAAACTGAGACTTACACAATAAAGAATACAGACAGATTAGTTGTGTGAAAAAGGAAGAACTCTAATAAGTCTCTACCCTACAAAGTAGGTCACCCACAGGGAAAAAAAAAAAAAAAAAAGAAACTTTAATGATCATGACAGCAAGATAATGGCACTTTTTTGTAGCAGGTAAGTTCAGGAAAAAGTATTTTTACTGCCACATTACTTGAAAAGTGGTAGTACTAAGAAGGAACGATCCCATTGTGCAAGGTGTAATAGGAATATGTAAGAATGATTCATCTCTGCCCAGAAAAAGCTTCCAGTCTGAATGGTAGATGTTATTTTATAGTTTAGATTTGGTAAAGAAGGTCCCACGCCTTTTTACAGTGAATTATCACAGCAAGAAGAACACAACACATTTCAAAACAGAAGTTTTTTATCAGTCCAAGTGTCCTGGAGTACAGTAACTGTAGTGTCCTGGTGTAAAGAAACTACAAATCAGAAGACTCACCTGGACATTCTTGTAACATTTGAATGCCAATGTTTGTACACACAAATGGACAGTCAGCTTTTACATCACTATTTTCTGAAAACCGAGACCTCAGCCAAGAGAACATAAAGTTTGGCTAAACCTATCTTTTTTGTGCTACCAGCATTCATCAACCAATGCTTAGCTTACAGAAAATACACATTGCAAACAGTCCTAGAAATTAGGTCAGAGTGAAATTTTTCGCTCAAATAACTTATCGATAAGAATAAAAACCTGATCCTGTTTGAGGGCAATCAAACCCATACAGTGATTCTAGGCACTAGCTTTGACAGATATATTGGTGAAAAGTTGAAACAAAGTGTCAAAAGAATATTTTGTGAAAAGGACTGTTTGCTTTCATTGTGCAAAAGAAATAAAAAGTACATTACAGAAGTGTGCTGGTTTTAAGGAAAGTATTAAACAGTTACACACAAAAAAAAAAATTATATCCACCAAACTGTACCAGTTTAAGATAACCTGTACATCTTTTTGTCTTACTTTAGCCAGAAAGTTTCAAGCTAACAATTCAAATCTTCCTCTTTTTCTGTGGAAGTAAAATACATTATTCAGCACCCATGTAAAAAAAATGAAAAAAAATGTATTGAAGATAATGCAGGAAATAATGTAGGAAACATGTTCTTTGCCCAACAACTGCACATCAGACCACTCTTTCACTACTCCATTTATTTTCCAGTGAAGAATAACTGGTTGGCTCAGCAGTACCTTCTTCTGGTATTCTGTTTTCCCTTTCCTTTGTTTCTCCTCAGTTGCTCTTTCTCTTTTTGAGGAGAGGAGCGTGGGGCAAGCCCAGCCCAGCAACCCCCCAGTGATCAGAAACATTTGCCCGTTCACGCGACAGCAAAGCCCCTTTCCCTACACTCTGCATAAACAGACCCCTACCAGCCTTGCAATTATCAGTAATTTGAATCAAGTGACCAAAGCAAAGGTTAACTCGGAGCAAAAGAAAGCATGGCAACTAATTAATATGTCAAAGTAGCGCTCTCTCTTCTAAAAGAGTTAATGGAGCTCACAAAGGAGACCTGCGTGCCTTTTGTTGCCCAGGCCTGCCCGCGCAGCAGGGCGCAGCGGAGATAGGTGAAACCGTGTGGCACCTACCAGGCTCCGCTGGCACCTGGCTGCCTCTGCCAGCATCCCCTGGCCCCTGGTCCCCAGCACCCACAAGCCGCCCTCCTCACGCAGCTGGTCCCAGCTGAGGATGGTTAGCCCCACCACCGGCTCCTCACACGGCAACGGAGCAGGGACACAGGAGGAATGACAAGGGTTTTGGGGTTACGCTCATATTAAAAACCAACACACACAATCACACCCCCCAAGAAAGAAAAAAATAAAAACCAACACACACACACAAAACCAAAAAACCAACACACACAATCACACTACCAGCCACCACCACCACCCTCAAGGTCTGTGCAGCTGCTAGCACCTACCGGTCGATGCCGACCACCTCCACGCCAGCTATTACCGTACTCAACAGCTTCAGACACAAAAAAAAAAATAAAACAAGTTTATCCGCTACAAATAACACCTTTTCACATTCTCCTCCTTAAAGAAGTTTCTTATTTACACCATGCTTCCACCTGGAAAGAACCAGTACACAGTCTGATCCTGCTGCCTCAGAATCCTTCTCATTTTGCTTTTCAGGAGAGGAGTAGGCTGTGAAGTAGAGTTATCTAGTAACTTGAAATTCCATTAAAATCTAAACCAAAATATTTGCCCACAGCAAAACAAAACCCATGCAAAACACCATGCAAAATATAGATAGGATTTAGGAAGAGTAATTTTATAGGTAAAGAGTAAATTACTCTTGTTTCTATGACCATAAAAATTTCTAGTTAGTTTTAGGACCACTGAACAGACTTTGAAGGCTGAATTATTTGCTTAAGTCTGTTAATCTTCATTACATTGAAAATTCTACACTTTTTTTAATGGTTCCAAAAGAGAAATAGTAATTTCCCCCGAACTCAGGGATCAGTCTTTTTCTCCAGAAAGCATCTTAGTCCTATGAAGCTCAAAGCTATCAAATCCTTGCAGTATCACTCCTTCCATAAGGAAAAAAATAAAACCTCAAAAATTAAACATCAATTATGGTAAGTTCAAAAAATGCACAAAAAACTTCCAACAAATGTTCTGTCTCTCCCTCCTCAGCCTGAGAGCACTCACTTCTTTCCCTCAGAAAACAACATCCTGATTAGTTCACATTTGATCCTTTTCACCAGTTGATCCTTTTTCCACGGATGTCTGCACTTACATTGTGACACCGTGAAATCGAACCTGCCAGGCTTCCACCTGCAAATACATTAATCAGGACAGCAGGCATTCCCGATACCGTTTTCATGCTTTAATTACCAGAAGTATCAATTGGTCTTATTAACCATCAACTGAGAAATCCACGTTTGCATGATATTGACCCACTGATGAATTAAAGAGAAACATTCCCCACGCCTCACTCCTTCGGACAGTGAGAGCGTCTGCTGTGAACATGTGCACGCAGGAACCTGATGGAGAAGCACACCTACCTACTACTAAAGAAAAAAATCTCTTAAATGGTTCTTTTTATGAGCTGGCACAAAGAACGACAGAATTGAACTGTTACAAAACCAAGCTAATAGGAACAGAACACATTTGCATTTCTAAAAGCAACCCTTTTTCTTGGGCAAACTGCATGCTTGGCAGAGATTGCTATGCGTGTAATGCTGGCAGCGGTATTTGCTCCAGAAAGCACGTGCATTTCTCTCAACAAGTTTCCCAGAAAAAACATGTTCAAAGCAAAGGCTTTTAGCCTTTTTCACCAGGTACTGGCATGCCATCCAAACTCAGCAGAAAGATTAGGGTGTCCAGAGAGAGGTGACATTTTACGAGCAAAATACGACTCCCTGTCACGCCTGATACGCATCTTATGTGAACCTCATCAGGTGCTCAGAGAATAAGCAGCTGACCACCAAAAGTGATTTCACACATCTTTAAGTCCTAGTCACATCTGCAAATCTGACACTTTTTGGAATCAGACAGGTTGTAATGCACTTTGGAGAACTTTAGGATCCCAAGCCAACAGGCAAGATTCAAGTAATCACACATCACCCCCTCTGCAAAAGGCAGAAATAAAGGCGTTGGTCTGGTTTCCCCCAGACACACCACATCCATAATTATCCCGACCCATTTTATTCGCCCTTTCCCCATCCACACCGGCCCCCGTGACGATGGAAACTCTTGGCCAATTTCACATTTTAGAGGGCTGGGGTCTCAAAGGATTTTGATGGGCTTTGTGAAAAATCCGCGGGCAGTTAAAGGAGAGGGAGACAACGAAGGGCAAGGCTACGGTGTGACAGTGGCGGCTTGGCGCTCTGTCCATACGCATGCTTTCCAGAGCTATGTCCAACAGAAGAGGACTGCCGGCTGTCTGCCCATCGAAGTCCAGAGGGCACTGGAGGAAGGTGACATGCGCAGCGTGAGAAAGCTGGCGTGCACAGAGATCAGTTTGAAACCACACAGGAATGACAACGGACACTAGAGCGATGGCATTGCTATGGAGGAGCCACAAAGAAGGACGTTTGTGGGCAAGCTAGGGTTAGGATATCCATCTGGAGAAACTAAAAATGGCTTCGTTATGCCGCTTGTGGAACAAGCTACTGAATTTAATTGTCCAGATATAATTATAACCACAGCTGAGGGGACAGGAGCAGGCATTAGCATCTTGCAATATGTGGCAAGCTTTTCAAGAAAGTAAAAACCTATATAAACTTTGTGATTATAAGTAGCTTTAACAACTTACGAAAGCTCACAACCTGTATTTTTTTAAATCATCTTACTCCTTCCAGTTTGAAAAAAGACATTCACCCAGTGCTCCAATCACATCACCATATTATGAAAATAGCCACGCTACCAGCTAACACTTTTGCCTCACAAGAAAGACTATGCTTGTCCCTTCTCACATGGAACATCAAGTGGAAATGGGAAGCGGGGATTAGTCAAGATGCTGCATTTGCCCTACAAGTCAAAAGGACCTGACAGTGTAGAAGACAAATGGTGGGATGATTCCAGAGCTGCAAACTCTTTACTAAAAGGCCTGTACCACCTACTAAAACAAACCATCCCCACCAGATCCTCAAAAAGAGAGGAACACAGAAAATAACATCATTCCCTCTCATTCTTCACAGAGCCACTGAAATGTCGATCAATTGTATGCTCCTTGAGACCCAGAAATCTAACTCTGCTCCACTGTGCATATGCATTATGATACTGCTTAATTAGGTGATTATCTTTTTTCCCATAGGACCTTTGTGTTCCAGGAGAGTGGGAAATTGTGCTGAATAGTAAAATCTGGTCTGGATTCAGATGCTTCTGGAGACCTCCAGTTTACAGGGCAGCCAACAACTGTGTCCCGACTTCTGGCCACAGGTCAAGGTGCCCCTGGATCCAGTACAGGGGCCAGGCAGGATCCAGTTAGATACATCTTAGGACGCCTGTTCAGCAGAGAGATGACACCTGCCGAGGGCCAGCTTCGGGAGCACCAGTGACGGGGAGAGGCAGAACACACGACCGCCTCACGAAAAGGCTCTCAGAGCCCCCCCGAGACACTGCCCTTACCCGGGCATTCACTTGGCATTTCACCTGGTGGCCTCAGGACCGTAAGGAGTTTTCGGAGTTTTGCTTCTGGGATCTTTGGTAGTTAAAATAGTATGAAATGACCCACGGTCGTTAGATACTTTGCCTCTGAGCGTACAAGTTTAATGTTGCTGATGCAGTGTGTCAGCATTTAGTACTTGGGTTCACTCTTCTGAAGCCTCTGAACGGAAAGTACGTGCTCTGAGACACGGAAACCTAACTGCCCCACCGGGCATATGTGTTATGATATTGCCTAATTAGGTGATTACCTTTTTTCCCCACAGGACCTTTGTGTTCCGGGAGAGTGGGAAAATGTGCTGAATTTATCATCAGCACTTTATTTCAGCAGACTCTGAACATACACTCATTCACAATGTTTTCTTGCTTTAGTCTCCTCCCACATTAATACCAAGCAGCAGATCCAGAGGAGCGCTGAGATTAAAGAACAAGCAAACAAACAAAAAACCCAGTGATTTTAGGGAATTTGGACATGGCCCTGAGAGATGTTTAAAAGAAAAATATCTGATCATACTAACATATCATCACAGCAGAACTTCTCTTAGGAACAAGGATCTCACTTAGATAGGCTGAACATTTCTTTATATTAATATTCTGCCAAAGGCACCCACAACACAGAGCTCTGTAGTGAGTACTACCCACACAGGCATAAGTTTCTTGGGCAATGTTAGGATCCTCATCAGAAAAATCACTAGAAAAATATTAATTACATATAGAAGCAGAAGCTGGAAGACTAGCTAGAAGGTTGCAGACTTCCTAAACTCCTCCTATTTGAGTTTATGCGGAGTTGAAGATCCAATCCAAAGCATAAAACAATGTCACCAAGAAACTCCTTCAAAAGACAGCACATGCAGCAGCAGTTGACAAGCTGCTTGTTTGTTTGTTTTTTTTTTTAATTTAAACCCTCATTGTAACAACTTTACCTGAAACACAGAGAGATAAAAGTGGATAAACAGCTCAGCTCCCAACTTGTCAGCTCTTCCACCAAATTTATACCTTGCATTTCAGTCGGAAAAATCTTCCTTTACAGTCACATTTGTTTCAGAGAACATTACTTGCAATGTTGTAACTTCAAGGTAGTAACTACAAGCCAAATCATCTCCGCATTGAGAGATTGCCCGTCACAGCGAAGATGACGTGACAGCTATGGTGTGCCCTCTTCTTGCTCTATTCTATGTATCATGAGCAAACTCAAACCTATTAAGAGCTCTTGCACTAGTCCAACAAGATACAAATGAGCTATCGTGAGCATACTAATTGAAACTTAGGGTTTCTCCTCTTCTTGAAACACCTCCGTTTAAAAAAGCCTCATATTCATCCACATCTAAACCACATAAAGCCAATTCCACAGCCAAGAAGCCAAGCACTCAAGCCAGAGAAAGAAACACCACCCCCGTAAGACGCCAGAAGCGTTCTTAACCAAGTTACAATGCACAAATCCGAACAAAATCTTCTTGTTTCTGCTTTTGCTTTGCCCTGAGTAATGACATACAGCTGTATTTACGCTGCTGAATATTTACACAAAATGTGCCTGCAACTTATGTCAGATAAGCAATGCATCTCGCTGTCAGAACATTAACTTTTGGCTTCTCTGACCCGCGTGTTCCAAACGTTCCGCCTTAATATCCCCTTCATTTTCTTTGCCCCGAATATTTGCACACACAGGGTGCAGACCTGTTTCATGTTCGCAATGCTAGAATTCCTTGCTGCACTTTGATCACGGCCCAGTGAGTGGTAATTTTCTACCTCGAACATGTCAGACTGGAAAAAAAAAAAAGAACAAACGGTTCCCAGTCTTGGAGATTTAAAAACAAAAAATCCACAGTTGCCAAAAGTTATCTGCTTCTTATCAAGATCCACGTTTGGCACCAGATGCATTTGATTCATTCATCATTGTCAGTGCACTCACACACTAATTATTTCAAATTGTTTCCTCAGGCAGAGGTCTAGGACAAATGCAAGCAAGCCAAAAATAGCAGTTATGAATAATTATGCATAATTTACCTCAAGGCCTGGGCCAGTCTATCATTAAAACTTCTTCTTGCCACCTGTGATCCAGGCTAATTGTGGACTTTAAATTAGTTCAAGATTATTTTTTTTTAATACAATGCCAACATTTAACCTTTCCATTAGTAACTTTCTGATGCTTTAAACATTTCCAATCAAATGCCAACAAGGTTCCTTCTTTTTTTAAACAATGTCTTTGTGTCTTACAGCCCGACAGCAAGTTCGCTAACAGGAAAAACTTCAAAGAAAAGGTCAGCACATACAACCTCACCGTGAGGCTGCGGAACAAGGTTCTTGGAGAAGCACAATTCCTCTTCCTCAACCTCAAAGTAAATTCTGATACCCCAATGCTGAAGCTGTTTCGGTCCCCAGAACTTTCCCTATTGCAGCTTTAACTTCTTACAAAGAAGAGCACTTGCATAACGCTGACATTTCAAACAAAAACAACAAGAAATTTATAAAGCACTTGCTCCTGCAAATTCAGAAGTATCTGTTTAATTTTGCAGCTAGCGAGCTTGTCAATCCCAATGGGATCCAAAGAGGTAAGCAATGCAGGTGCAGAAGGTTTTGCAGAACTAGAGCCCTATTTGATTCGCTGTAACCTTCTATGGTGATGTGCTGCTTTAACTATTGAAATTACAGGTTTAAAATAAGAACAGCTGAAAGAAAGGAAGCCCACCCTGAAGATTTCCAGGAGAAGAAACTATCAGACCAAAACCTAAGTGTACATACCGCTGATTAATTCCTAAATGCTACTCCAGTCTGGGAGCACAATACAGATGTTTCATTTCTGGAGACACCAAAAAAAAATATGTAACAGTAGCCAGAGCTATCAATGCACAAATTGCAAGTATTACTCAGGGAAAACCATCTCTGAATTCCTCCATTCAGGTACAAATACACAAACATCACACCTCTCAGAGACCATAAATACTCCACTGTTCAGGGAAGTGTAAGCCATGCAGGAACCAGCCCAGCTGTTCTGGAGCCCTTTAAGCTAAGGGTATGTTTATGTACTTTCCCATTTCAAGACAAAACAAAAAACAAAAACAAAGCAGAGACAAATGTTTAAAGAAGTTACATTCAGTTACAAAACATAACATATTATTAAAAAGAAAGCACACACAGGAAAACAGGAATTCAAGCTGTCTGCTGGATAGTTGCTTAAAACATTAATTACAGATATAGCTCTTCCATTAAAATCAGATACGCCTAACGTATTAATAGGTGAAGTCTGAGCAGTCCTAAAGCTGACACACAATCCTGCATTACCAACGAGCTTTTGACAGGAGGCAAAGAAAGCCAACGTGTTTGAAGTTGGCGCTTGCTACATTTCCCAAACAGAAGAGGAGAAAACAAAGCTTGCAGCGCAATTCTTTCAAGGATCAGATCCCTTGGCATCCCCATCCGAGCTCCAAAGACAGCTCCACTGGGTGTCTTTGCATTTTGTATTTTTGTATTTTTTTTATTTATATATATAAATATAATATATATTTTATCTATTATATATAAGTATTATTTTTATATATAACTATAATATAAAAAAATATGTAGTATTTTGTATTAGGGCATTTCCCGCTGACCTGCGTCTTTCTAACCCCTCAGGTAACGCGAGCTGGCAAAGGGTGGGAATGCTGAAGAATGGATATGGAAAAGGGAAGAACATAAATCCACGTCCTCCGTCAGGTATCCTTGTGGCTGTCACGTCCTTGAAGTCTCTTGTTGATGAAGCTGATACAACTTGTTTGACATTAGAGGTGAAAAGTGGTTATTATCAAAATATTTCAAATCAGAAAAGAACATTCAGGAACTCTCATTTACACATCACGAATTCCTAAGAACATCTGCAATTTTACATAACAAATTTCCTGCTGCTGAGAGAGATGGCGTTAAGTCTGGTCTCGGTTCTGTGTCAAATACAGTTGTGGCTGGTTTACTGCTATGGACCTTACACTACTGAAGCTTGTCACTTACCGATCTATTTGTGTTTGTTATCAAGAGAAACTGCTTTACAATTTGTAGAATAGATATCCCCAGGTCCTTCAAGACTGAGCTAACACAACCACAGTGGATCGAGTTTTGAGACTCAAGGAACCTTCTTCCACTTTGATTTTCCAGAAGGAGAAGACAAAGGCATACACTCATCTTTCAGCTGGTTTCTATCCATCACAAACACAGCTTCGGTGAGGCCCAGACTGCTAAATGCTCCCGAAAGCAGATTTATTTGTATTGTGAACAACTTGAAAGCTTTGTCATGAGCAAAGTTTTCACCACAAATAAAACCAATAGGTAGTATAAACACCAGTAATCACAATTTTCCTCTCCTGCCACCATACATAACATTTACAATTGATAAATACACACAGAAACTAGTCTCTCAGTTGCATACAAAACATTAATTAATATTTTTTAGAAGCCATGGAATGTAATTGAGAAACATGTGCATGATAATCACTCGAGCAATACAAAAAATGAAAGGTGTTTAGAAGGAACTAATTTTGTTTTCTCTTTGTCACATTGTGACTTTACAGTGGACAGAAACAAATGAAAGTGCAATTTTCAGGAACTGAAAGAATTACAAGTTTAATTGGACAACCAGTAGCATTTGTGTTGAAATCAGTTATTTAAATCTTAACCTGGCCTAATGTGCTTTTTTGTGATTTTTTTAATCGTATTTTTTTAAATTGCAGGGTTACGATTATAGTGCATAATGCTTTAAAATGTTTATGAAAGACATTCATGGAATTTCCTGTTGTTCTCTAATTCATACAGGAATCAGGGATAACAAAGTTGTCAAAGCCCAGATTTAGAAGAGTTCTTATGTCCCCTGTACAAAGAGGATTTCCTTTGATGATGGCAAAGAAAGAAACACTTCTTTGCCTTTCAAGTGATAAACGGTGCCTAGCATTCCTGCTTGCTGTATAAATTCAAGTGGTTTCCCTCTTACTGTCTCCGCTATTTCCAGTTTACCACAGTTCAGTGTAAATTCAGCTTTCATACAAACTGATGCAAGCAATTAATAAATAGTTAATAAACTATTACTTTCCAAGAGAACTATTACTTTTCAAACACTTCACATGATTCACAGGATTCATTTGAGCAGTCCCTTTGCGAGAACTGTTAATTCACGCTTTCCTAGTCTCATAAATAATTTGCCCTCCTCTTCATTGCTGATCATCACTTCTTATGGGTGAAACACTTTTTAGATTCCTTCACAGCATACCTATGCTTTCACCAGCTCAAAACTAGGAGACTGACCAGTGAGTTCACTTTTTACTATTAACCACAGAAAGGTTTCAACGTTGGCAGAGAACCCAAAGGAAACACAGAAATGGAAATTGGGTAGACTGATGCAAGAAATAGGAGTTAGAAAGCTATGTATTTTTGCTAAATTGAGCAAAACCGAAATGATCACGTAACAGCTATTTAAAGAGCAAAGGAATTAAAAAAAAAAAAAAGACTTATTTCATATGATTCACCAGGGTAAAATTCAAAAAGCACTCATTTAAAAAAAATCCCATTAAGAAACAGGAGACTGATTATCAGCAAATAATTCATAACAGTGAGAGATATAAAGCAGGCTGCAAAAAGATCTCCCAAAGGAACCCCATTAGCTGGAATTTTAAAATTAGGCTGAACAAGATATAAGAACACGTACTTTAGGGATCCAACCTGCTCATCTAGGGGATAGAACGATGCCCTTTCAAGTGTTTTACTTTCCCAGTCTAGTTGGATTTATTTTGCTCCTTTGTGCAATACCTGGTTAGAAGATCTGAAATGAGAAAAGTAGCGAGAAGAAAGCCAAGCAGCATCCCTCCAAAGAGCAGGGAATAGCCCGAGTTAGGCTACAACAAATAGCTTATTCCGTTATATTTACATGATGACTTCCAAACAGAACAAGTAAAAACAGCACAATCTGTTGTTCTTGCAGCTCCGTACTACAAATTCCCTATGAAAAAGCTAGAAAAGAGTCTAATACTGTAAAAAGCACCTCCCGACCACAAGTCTTAAGAGGCCCGTTAGCTTCTCTCCAAGAAACCCAATACAGCAAGATTCAAATAGTTAAGCTGGACTACTGAAAATGCAGATACTAATAAAACTCCCACTCATCTTACACATATTGCTGCAGCAGCTCTATGACTAATAAGGTGGAACTATTAGCGATCAGACCTTCGGGAATACTTTTGAGGTTTGTTTGCATTCTCTCCCTCTGGGGTGGGGGTCTACCAGGCCGGAATATCCAGTTATGGGATCGTTTATTTGAATTCTTTTCTACTAGCTACTCCATCCCATTTTTTTCAGGAACAGACAGGTGAAATACCTTGCCATTGATCCAAGAGCACATACTCAGTGTTCTAACCTACAAGGTCTCGCATCACTCTTGCGGTAGCACATTGGGCGAAAGCTCCACAGCAAGTGTCTCCTGCTTTTCTGCACTTACCCAGCACTTTTTCGCAGAGTTATAAAACTCTGAAAATTCCAAGCCCAAAGGAACGGGGCGGGGGGGGGTGGGGGGGGGGGTGCAAGTACTGAGCCTTTATACCAGTCTATAAAAAAGTTCTCCTGTTCCTGATCCACCTGTTCCTTTTCAGTCTAAAGCTGTTTCTTACAGTTCTCTCAGTGCTCATTTTTTAGTACTAAAGTTACTTACTAATACTTTATCTTTGCTTTATTACATCCGCATATTTTTTAGGAACTAATAAAATCTTACCACGAATTAATACAATAAATTATACTATGAACTCCATATAACATCACAGTCACCTTAAATAAATTTCTCTCAGTAACTTTCACCAAAATAAACACATTTGGGTTTTTTTGACTACAGTGGCCCCAATACTGCTGGATTATTTTCTCTCCACATGCCTAAAGTTTTTTTTTTTCCTCCAAACAATGTTGTTCTCAAGCTGCTTTATTCCATGTAACTCTTCAATGCTACCCCTCAAATTAATTGTCACAAAATATCTGCTTTGACTAACCCAGTATTTATAGAAAAACTGTAAAGTCCTGCTCATTTCATTTGCACAAGCAGGCGAAAGACACGGGACAGTGAAGTACCAGGTATTTATGACAAACACTGGAACAAATTCAGAGATGCTGTGAGCTACGGTGTCAGTTACACAACAGCGAAATACATGTAATTCAGGGTGAAAAAGACTGGCTGATGTTAAGGAACAAAAAGACAGATACTGCCCCACAAAAAAAAAAAAAAAAAAAAAAAAAAAAAAAAAGTCCCAACCGGACGGCTGTTTTACTTCATGACCATCCAACAGCCTGCGACTCAGTTTTCTGGGAAAGGCTGGGAAACACTGTGTTCCGATTCTGCGTTGCACTGCAGCCTCTATTTACCGCGGCCACGGAGACGAACGTCTCTACAGACCAGACTGCCTTAGGAGGCGGCTGGGGAAGTTTGTCCCGGCATTCGAGCCCAGCAAGCGCAGAAAGCCCGAGAATAACGGCAGAAGGTGATGAAGCCCCGTCTATCACTCAAAGGCAAAATTTGTCAGCGTTTGACCTTCAATTGTTTCAAGTTTTTTTTTTCTTTTTTATCTGCAAGCTAATTTTCCATTTCCATTTTTCCACATCCATGCTGTAGTTGCCGAGTACAGTAAATCTCTCTCTTTTTTTTTTTTTAAATCTATAATCTCTTTTAATATCCTGTGCTCTCTTACCACACTGCAGTCCTCCCCTGTAATATATTGTCCATAAATTTTTCAAACGATATAAACTTTTAACAGCTATGGATGTGATTGAAATACAATGTTAACTATGTCGCTCCTACAAAAATATTCTATGGAGGCTCATGTTCGTTCTTTACATTTCAGTAACATCTGGGCCTTGCCAATTTAAGAACAGCAAGACAGTCTCCAAGTCATAAAAGACACAACATCAAATATTATCTTTTTTTCTGATTTCCTTGGATTTGTGATACACAGTTACTTGACCACAAAAGGAAATGCAAAAGTATTTTAAGCCAAATATATATAATTAAAACGCTAAAACTCAAAAACATGATGTGATTTCGTTGTGACAGCTGATACATTTATCAGCCATAAACATATCATGTGTGTGGCACACAGATTGCTTACCAGAAATGAAAACTAAAATTAAATGCGGTTTTGTGGAGGAGCCCAGTGTTACACAAAACGGCCAACAATCTTCAATGTGCCAAGATAAAATGAAGTTATTTCTAAAACGATCCCACTCACCCACTGAAATGTTTAATTTTTGCTACTTTGTTCAGCATTTTGCTGAGATAAATCCACAAAACTCAAACACTTGTATTTGCTGAACTGCAACTCTGCCCTTGGTCAACTCCAGCTAAGTTTACACCTACTCAAGTAGTGTGATACCTTTTGAATATTGCAACTTATTTTTCACGTCCCCAGCTTCCAGGTGTCGTATTCCACTCTATGCAAACCCCCACAGTACACTCTATATAATGCAGACTAACGATCACAATTTGTCACAGAAACTCCAATACGTGGATTTTGCTATAAGTTATGCTTTTGACAGATCTTTGGAAATGCCCAAGGATATAGCTCAAACAAGAATTTTCTGCAAGTGCATGTCCAATATCCTACTAAATTAATTATTCTAGTTAAAGCATTCTTGAAGAGTGGTTTACTAGTTGATTTAAACAACAAAAATGCCTACCTGAAGCTCTTTACTGGTGCTCAAAGTACTGTTTACAACCACCACCACAATAAAACATCATCTTGTAGTATAGAATGTGTCAAATGATATTAACAGCAGATTAAAGAACTTCTGCTCAAAATGGCATTACAGAATTTGTGAAAATCAGGTCTAGGGAGTAAAGCAACAAGAGCTGCACAACTTATTTACCTCCAAATATCAAGATTCTGTATTTCTGAAACATGCTTAAGGATATAGTAAAAATCACAATTCAGAGTTTAAGAGCTCAGATGAAAACACCATACCTCAGTAATTTTAGTTCTTGCACCATTTGTATAATTTTAACTTTTATTTTACATTGCAGTAACTAGTACAAATCACAGTCAGGAAACAGAAAACTACTTTCTCATTAAAAATTACTTTCTAATTCACCATCTCATACACTCAAAAACCTTTAGTTTTTTATGTATTTTTTCTCTGCCAGTCACTGGCTGGTATTTTCTTTCTTGTTTTATTTACTTTTGTTCTTTCTTCAAAGAAAACACGGTAGTCAGACACACAGCAGCTATGTAATAAATACATTTTCTCTTTCTATTTATCACTAAATTACATAGACTACTAATTTTGTTTCAGAAAACAGCAATACTTCATGTTAACCAGCCATGTGCCTATGCCTTAAAAAGAGTATGGGGAGGGTGAAAGATGGTTCTTAGTAGGAAGAATTACCAAACCTGTAACAGTAGCCTGACATCAATAAGTATCAAACCAACAACAAAGCTTCATTAAGTTAGGATTCTAGCTGTTACTACACTTTCACCCACTTAGATTTAGTGATTGTCTGGGAAGAAAATGTGATTTCATTAACACCACTGTAAAATAAGCATTTATTCTGGTTATATAGTGATATAAAGTAGCATAAGAGCTGATCCTCTGAAATCAACACACTAATGCTACAGTAAAAGGTAGTAAAATTGAGATCACATTTGCACCTGAAGAATTTCCTATTAAAATTTAAATCAACAACAACAACAACAAAAATAATCACTGAAGCACGCATGTGCACACATATTCCAAACTCTTCAGACACTATGATTATAGCTGCTATTGAAATTATGCTGCATCCCTGGAAAAGCTCATTGCAAATTACCTGTCAGTCACAGGCACATTCTGTTCTCATGACTCTCATGTCATAAATGGATTTACCTTAACGCCACTGGAAGACTCAAAGCTGTGAGTTCACAGAATGGTCAGTGAAACTAGTTCCATATATCAACCTTTAGTAAGACCAGAAACCAAATAAGAACCATTTTGTAGTATACAGAATAAATCCAGATTGCTGTTGAGTTGATGTCACATGCGAATTCAAGTTACGAGTATACAATAGCAACAGTTTCTTTTTTCCCCTCAAGAAACAGAGATGCATTACTACAACTTACTATCAGGATTTGATGAGGCTTGTGATACCCAACATCACTCGCTGTCTATTCAAATTAAGTTGCCATGATCAAATACTATGACTCTAAGCTTAAAAAAAATATTTTTTCCCCCATTGCACACTATATTCTTACATCTCACTTGAAACTGTTACGTATTCTGAAATGCCCATTCTTTTTGGCAAGCAAGTCCGACCATTAAAGGATTTTATACAATATGTGAGTACTTTCCTTTATACTTCTGATATATTATGTTTTTTCTGTTTCTCTATGAAAGCGATATTTAAGAGATACTACTTCTTGCAGCCAGCCCTCAAAGCAGATCTGACTGGCTGAGAGGAATACCCAAAAGCTCTGAATAGTTTCTACAACAGGTTTCCTGTGCCTACAAGCACCAAAGAGCCAGAGGTAATACAAAAAAATGACATTGAACTGAACGCTGTATTCATGTCTATATGGCAACTTCAATTCCAACGTTTATAAAATATACCCTATTTATGTGGTTTGATGACTACTTGAAACTATTCGGAGCCATGGAATGAAGGCAATAGGCCTAAGGGAGGTAGAGAATACAGAGCAAGTAACTGGTCCAAGGTAGAGGAATGTATCACCTAGACTTTAATTCTGCATAGCTTTTATACATACAGTCACCAGTAAGTCTTATTTTGTTACAAAGACTTCAGAAGCAAGGCATTTAATGAAGACTTAATTTCTCAAATGTGAGTCTGGAGCAAACTGGTCCAGGCCAAATCACCTCACGCCACTGAAACCAAACAAGTCGCTCAAAACAGTGGGAGCCAGGTCAGAATGCTCGCTTCGCCTTCGTAGCAATAAAAAAGTAGGAGTTAGAGTAATAAGGAATAATCTTTACTTTAAGAGCAATAAGAAATCAGTCAAAGTCTTGGAATACAGACATCACATCGCACGTTGTCAATACAAGGCAGTACGAGATCAATGACTATCAAGTTAATTTCATATTCACTCTTGTACCATAAATCAGAAAGAATGTGCTATCAATACAATTATCTGGTCTATAGCCTTCATTTGTATTAAACTGAATTCTTTCAACACTTACTGCTTTCTCTGGGAATGGTAAGATATTTTTTTTGCTTGTAGTTGGTGGGGTTTTTTTGATTTCCAATAAAATAAAAAACTGATTTCCAAGACTAGACAGTGTTTCCCTCAGTTCACATTCACTGCACTTGGCTACTCTGACATACTAGCAGACTGTTTGCTCAGCATTAGAGGTTCTAGTGTAATAAACACTAGTTTATGAAAATGTACACGTACCTCATGTTCTTTTAAGAGTTCTTTTTAAAATTAGTTTGTATACACTAAAAAACCCACCAAAACATGGACGTGTTTGCATGATGAAAAGACAAGATCTGTATGGCAGACTGCAATGATAAAAACCCTCAATCTGTGAGATACTTTTGTGTTTAGTGCCATGTAATCCAGATAATTCAGTACAAAATTTTCAACTGAATGCCATAAGTTATAACTATGCTCCCAGAGTTGGGGGGTGGGATGTTACTGGTGTTTTTAAATTCCCAGCAGCAGCTCATCTTCCAATGGGAAATTCCTAATGGGAAAGTAGAGTTAACACCAAGCACCAAAAGGTCAGCTGATCAGCAAATACTTCCTAACAATGACTTTCCATCATGAAAACGATTCAAATAGCCTATCTCCCTGTTACCGATTCCATCAAATTACTGAAACATGTAGCACAGTCTCCCTAAAGCTTACCTGTATTTCCAGAGCTGAAAATTAAAATGCTGTACGTAGAGCTGCCCTCTGCCAGCTGCTGGCAGATGCCAGGAGTTTCTGTACTGGTGCCAGTCACAGGAATCAGCAGCTTGGAGGACAGCTTTTTATTTCACGCTTACACTACTAGACCAAGGGTATTTACAAACAGCACAAGTACTGTATCTTCTGACACAGCCCGTTGTCAAAACATAAATGAGAGGGGAAGAAAATCTTCTTAAAAAGAATTCAGCAGTTCTGCAAGTGCTGGCACCAGAGACCCCTGCTGAACGGTAACTGCGGTACCTGCTGGTACTCCCACCCTCACAACAAAGCACCATTTCATGCCACAGCTGAGAGGGATCCTTCACCAGCTTAGCACAAGAAACTAGGAACAAGAAGCAGAAAGAGGGGGAGAAAAGAGAGAACTTAGATCTCCACGATGATCCTGAACAATACTTTTAACAAAGGGGTACATCATCCTCACGCACATCTGTCTGTGCACCGCAGATACCTGATAAAGTAAAAAGCTACAGAGAAGGAACTCCCACAGCACCCAAACATCAGCACCGCTTGTAAATTCCCTAGAAAGGCCAGCACCATGCCACCCAACCGCACACACACCTTCCCTACATACTCAGTTCTCGCCCCCCCCCCTCCCCAGTTGATCGCTTCCTACATCCACAGGGAGCCCTCTGTCTCTGCTCCCAGCATCCTTTCCTACCTACAGTACAAGCCACGTTGATGGAGCAAGAATGTTTCCCCAAAATTGCTGCTGGAACTCTTTGCATGACAAAATAGTGCAAGCTGACTCAAAAATGTCACGTCCATAGAAGTTTGAAACCTTAATCAGGGAAGTGAAATGGAGAAAGATAAATGGACAGACAAAAAAAAAAAAAAAAAAAAAAAAAAAAACACCACACACACAACAACAAAACCACTTACATCCAGAAGAACTCAAGCTGACACAAGGATGTGTGAGAACTAGGCTCACATTTACTAGGGGCTGTGACCTGCTGCTGAGATCTGAATTCATCTTCATACCACCAGAGTGTAAGAACACTCCTGAAGGGAGATGCTGTTACTTTTGACAGACAGAAGATGCTACCCATATGGGAAAGGGAGACATGGTATCTTCTACAATAACAAAATGTTTTCTATTTATTCCCTGCATCCACAGGAAAGCCTCTCCATATCTAAAACAAGAAGGAAACTTTAAAACTCCTTGAAGAAACCGAAAATAACAATTTTCCGTAGCCAACTGGATTCAGTCAAATGCTGGCTGGACAGCTAGATATTTGTTATGCTGCACATACAAGCTCTGTGTCACATTCTGACATCCAGTTCTTTTACAACTGTGACCATATCATCTTTTTGTCTCGGTCAGAGTCAATTTGGGCAAAAATTTAATTTTCACAATTTATATATGACAATTAACTACTTTCTTTTAGAGTTTTGTCTTCAGTGTTCTAGAACCAATATATCTGGGAAATTATGGCTGAAAGCACCTGAAAATTAATTCATTAAACTCATAACAAACCAAAACTGTCAAGACCCACACAGGTCACAGATAACAAGTACGTACTGTAAGGCCACAAAACAGGTGTGTGTGACTTTATAACCAAAAAAGAAAGGCTGCATGCAGTGTTAAGTGTACTTAACTTTGCACAGTCATTTGTTTTACAACCGTTATCAAGCAAGAGTCAATGTGTGCATAGCTATAAAGCTATCTGCATTTGTGCGATCCTCAAAGAAAACAAGACCGTGGGGAGCTTCAACTGTGTTCATAAAATTATAGGCATTGAACTATTCGAATTTTGCTTTATATTTTAATACTTTTGATCAGGATTCTGTATTCATTCTACCTGTTGAACCTTGCACACACACAAAATAACCCACCCACAAACAAAAAAAAACCAAAAAAAAACAAAACAAAAAAATAACAACAAAAAAACCAACACTTTTTTTTCCCGAGAGAATTCCCAGGAGCAAACCCAGTGTTTTGGAATAGCACAGAGGTCTCGTAGTTGTTGTTTTTTTAATTACTGTCTTCATCTAGCAACACAGAAAAGACAGACTTGAAGATACAGAGCAATGCCAAATGGTTTAAATCCACTGGTAACCTTTTAAAAGCAGCTTTTAAGTTTAAAAGTTGTTAAAACTTTTAAACTGTTAAACCATCAGAGCTGATGGTAAATTTTTTCTTTATCAACTAAATAAAATTTTATCTGGATGACACAAGGGCAGTTACGATTTGGGGTAGGCATTACTCAACAGGATCCAGCTGCTGCTGCCTGCCTACCTTCTGGTCTCCCACTCCTACCCTCTACCACACCATTCTCATCCCACACAGGACCGGTAAAAGGATTCAGCAGCTCGCCAGAGAGTAACACGCCAATGATACAACATGAAACTGTTTACACCTTCGGGCAGAATTGCAGCACGGGCTTTTCTCTCCAAGGGGCTCCCGGGAGGCGAAGGTGAGCAATGGGCTGCTCTCAGGGCAGCCCCTTGGAGAGAAAAGCCCGTGCTGCCACGGCAGACCACGGGGCATCAAGCAAACATGGGCTCTCTTCTACTGGCTTAATAAACAGCAAGAAAAAATATTTAATCTGTAAGCCACACAGCTTTCACTCTCACTTTACCGCTTGCTCATACATAGCTATATATTTTGAAGAGTGCATCCTTCAATTTTCTTCCCTCTTCTTGAATTTCCTCTCTTTAGCTCCTCTTCTCCTTAGCTCCATCTCCTTCTCCACAACATTTGCTGTAGAGGTCTGTTACATTATCTACAGTTTTCCCCCATATCCATGTTCCTTTCAGTGCACAAAATGCCAAGTGTCACCAAAAAAAGCTAATAATAAACCATTCCCACTTAACCCAGTATGATCTTCCTTGCATTATTCTTGGTTTATGCATTTTTAGAGATTTGTGGACATCAAAACAATTCTTTAATCTAATTTTGGTTTTATGCAAATTCCACGTTAATTTAATTACTCTGGGTTATTTCTAAGGTTCTTCACTTTTTCTTTTATTTTATTGGCCCATTCTCTCTCAGATAATATAATAGATCTTTATTATTTATTTTGACCTTTTGCCATTCCTACTTTATTATCATTTTAATATTGTCATTAACCATTCCATAACCTTTCCAGTTGCCTAGTATACCACACACATTGCTCACATCAGCCAGCAGTGATTGCTTATTGCGCTTCTGTATTCATTCTCTCTTCACAACAAAGGCATTTATAGCTGGTTTGAACCAATGATTTCTCTTCAGACACTTATTTCACCTCTGTCCCTTCCAGCTGTGACTTTATCCCACTGAAAGTCTGGCAGAAAACGTGGTGCCAAAATATAACAGTTTATATTCATTCCAGTTCATCACACTTACAAAACACTACTCACGTTTAGGCTGACAGAAGTGGGGAAAAAGAAGAACCATCACACCATTAACTAATCTTTTTGCTACGTTCAGTGCAGGAACATTATTTGCATGAAGCTGTATTTTACTCCTCAGTTACAATGTAAATACAACACAATTCCTATGTCTAAAATGGGTCCACAGGTAGGTTAACAACAACTTTAATACACTATGGATCCTAGAGCTCTGTCCAGCCTTCACTTTGTCTAGAGTGATAGATTTGCTAAGATAAAAGTGATTCTGATTCTATCTCCTGCTAACAAGTTATGAAAATTTATCTGGATAACTCTTCTAGACACCCTTTACATCATTCTTCTTCTGTTTTTCTACATAAACCTTTCCAACTACTCCACACTGTTAAGAGCATTCAGGTGGGAAATAAATATCAGTGATGGTAAGGGTTCTGATGTTCCTTGCTAGGAAGCAGAGACCACCTAACGTCATCTTGTCATCTAGCAGATCTAAGATAAAAAGGGTTGCATCATCTATATATATTAAGCAGCAGTTGATTACTTCCCACCCCCAAAAATTTACTTCTATATGACTTTCTTCTGTATCATTAATAGCAGATACCACAGGAGTTGTTCTTACATAATTTTCAAATACCGTTAATACTCAGTGCAATTTTTTTACTAGGATGCAAAATCAGATTTCATTGGAAAGCACAGTGAGCCCAAACATACTTTCCTAAGGCACTTCTCCCAAATGCTGAATCGCATGCTTGATATTTTAATTGCTAGGAACATCAACATCAACTTTCAAACATACACATATTTCTAAGGGGTTTTTCTAAAGATTTTATCCACATATTACGGTTTCTGCAGTAAAACAGAGAAGTACATCCTCTGTGGGGTCAGAACTATCACTTGCCATTGTATGTCACTTACCAAACTTTAGAAGCCCTCCAAAGTAAAAAAAAAAAAAAAAAAAACTCGCTAGAACAAGTAATTGCTATGTATGTGAGCACTAAGGAAGCCTGGCTTCATACAGATTTTTGTCTGGTGCTCTGGTGACTTTAGGTTTAGGGATGCGGAGCTTTTTCTAAATTATTTTCCCGAGTTGGACTTCTATGATGGCTGTCCTCCATTTAGATACTGCAGCGGTTAGTAACTACAGGTTAAGTAGGGCTACTCAACAGAAGACTAAGTCCTTGCATGAAACATAGGAATTAGATTTGAGACCTATGCTGCCTGGCTCCCTGCAGTCAAATGTCACTGCAATCAGAGGAACAGCTTCCAAAAGTTCTTAGTGATGGATTAAAAATAACAGAATTTCTATCAGGATTACTAAGACATCTTTCCTCAGTAGATCAAGTTAAACATGGCTGGATTCAATTCTAATATTGTAACTGTGCAAACTGTCATTATTTTTTTTCAAATCCATATTATCATTACTTTTAGTAATAAAGATCCGTTTCAGAGATGCACACCAACACCGCAACCAAAAAACATCCTTGCACTGACCGCACACCTTGCAGGATCTTCCAGCCTTTGACAGATCACCAAATCAACTCAAGAATGCTTGTACCCTAAAAGAACAGCTGAGGTATAAGGCAATATAAATGACATTCTTCCAGAATACCCAACTTTAAGAACACACACAGTTAATTCTGTTCGATCCAGAGCAAAGCACTGGGGACTTTACTCCCATCCTACAGGGGCTTCAGGAGCCTCCAGGTCTGGCGCTCAACTATCGAGCAGACTCCCACGCAGCCGGTGGAATCCTGCTGTAGGTAACAAGAGGAAACAACCGGACCAAAACATTCATTGGGAAAAAACACGGGCAGGAAGATTGGTCTGTTATTCCTGTAATGGTGAAGGAGGGAAACGTAGCCATAAAGAGGTAAGCTAAAAGGAATGCTATCACTCGCAGTTTTGTTCTTCTCTTCCCCTTCCTTCTTGCCTTTTTTTTTTTTTTTGGTTGTTTCATGAAAATATTATTTTAAACAGAAACAAAATAAAAAAGGACAGAAATTATAAGCATGCTGTTTCTTGTCCATTTCCTAGGTCTTTCCTAGATGAGTATCTTTTGCTGAATTTGAACAGGCAAATAAAAGGAAAAGAACTCATAAGGTTTTAATTCAAAATCTCTATTTTACAGAAGAATGCAAAAGGAAGATTTGAATCTGTATATTGAACTCGGTTTTTCTAAACAAGGCATAACCAAGGAGATAAAAACCAGTGCTGTAGTTACTAAGTGAACTTGATTTCTAAACAAAACACATTGCAAGGGGCCATGCCAAAACTTGTTTACATTTGGTCACAGCACTGCCTTTAACTCAACTAGTAAACCAGGTTAAACAAACCTACATCACATTTGACCGATATTTGTAAATACCTTTAACACACACCAGTTAAAACACATGTAGCTTTAAAAAAGTTCACTTCCAAACACATCAGAAAGAATTAATTAGACATTTTATTTTTAACATAAAATAGGATGGCAGACCTAATCCTGCAAACTTTTGTACACCAGTCACTGCAAGAGTCTAAGGGCATACCTTTAGTTCAGATGAATTCAGCACTGGAGCAAGAAAGTATTTTCAAAAGGACATAAACACAGATTGTATAGTTAATACAGGTTGTACATTTAATAACAGATTGCATTACACTTTTACATCTTTCATTTGGAGACCTGCCAGTCTTCAGATTAAAACACAACTCCCAGTCAAGTAAAACTGTATTTTCTTTGCTCGGTCCTCAAAGTCACTACATTTCAACTTACTTAACACAAATTGCAGACTTTTCACTTTGTGTCTCTATTAAGAGGGTGTAACTAAGCGAGCTCTGTGAGTTCAATGCTGCCCTCCACCTTCTCAATCGAGACATTGCACGAATGCAGTCACATGCAACAAATGAATTTGCAAGATGTAGCGTGCCACATACCTATTAGGTTTCCTAAAATCTTAAGAACACCAACGCTCAGCATTTACTTTATATTTCCAAAACGTTCTCCATTCTCTCAGTTTCTGTTTAGACTTCACTGATGATTACTTCAAGAGAAAATCACAACCTCTCCACAAGCTCAGAGGTGGGGTAGTCTGCAATCTGCCCCCTGCTACAGCACGAGACAGTCAATGGTTTGTTCCAAGATTCGGAAACTTTTCTCTGCCCTCCCAATCCCACCGTCGGTGCTTTAAAGCAAATATCTCTGCTTATTTACACCTGTACTTTGGAGATACCTCCAGTTAGTTCCCAGTCAAAAGACAAAAATTCAGGAGTCCTGTGATCCTGGCAAATCAGTCACATATTAAAGGCAAAGTTTGCACCTGGGCCGCGCATTTATTTTGTGCACTACTTCACCACCCCTGCCTGTCCTACATCCACACAGTACTTTCCTATCGACCTTAGTAACATTCACCCCTCTGGATGTTTTCATTGTAAGAGGATGTTCTAATCTGAAAACCATTTACTTGGAGTGCATGCTGCCGAAATACAGTGCCATCAGGGGATGTGCGGCTCAGCTTCTCCTCTAAACATTTCTTTGGTCTAAAAACACTTCTACATAAATGTTCTACAGTTCAAACATTTATTACCAGGTTTCAGAGATAAATTAAATTACCGCCATGGATACATGACAGTTTATTAATAAAAGTGTCACAAAAACATTAGTGAAAGTTAAACAGGTAACACAAGGATATGAGGGAACATAAACGCTAAGTTCCAGTAGCAAAGTTTGCTTTGCCAGGTTACACATCCCGTAAGTTTGATGGAATGCATTGTACATCATGTATCAAGCCACACTGCCGGGAAGAAAATTAACTTCTGAAATTCTGGTTGGGATTTTAATTTTGCATTAAGTGAAAAGCAGAAAAGTGAGAATACTGTTTGTTTTAATTTCCGGGAAGTATTTACACGGAGGTTCACAAAGGCTGAGTTTTGAACAGATGACAGGCACAAATGTCATTGAATCAATCTCTGCCATATGAAGGCAGGAATCAGTCGCAGGGAAGCTAGGAGTTAACCCAAGCTTGCTCCCTCCTGAAGAAGCCAAAGGGTCCTGCCTTTCCTCTGGAACATGAAGGTTGTTGTGGCATTTTTATTCCCTACTGTCACACGGGAAAGAAGCTCCAAGTCTTCCAGATGGAAGACAACAGAAATAGCTCCACAAGCAGTTTAAATCTGGGTTGCTTTCTGAAGATTTCAATCTTGATTCTTCACTCGCCCTCACACCTGACACCTCTCTCCCCACAGGCTTTGACTGTTTAATGTCATTCTAACCAGAGTTCTCATCTTCAGCTGCCGTTACCTCCTTATCCCTCTTTTTGTGTGTCCTGTTTACCCTCAGGAAACGTATTTTCCTTTTTTTAAAAAAAAAAAAAAAAAAAGAAAACAAAAAAGAAAACACTCAAATCCACAAAGCACTCCTGCTACCGAATCTTAAACAAATAAAATCTCTCCTTCAGGCAGAAAATATAAGCCTAAGATTTTTTGCTATTATGCAAAAAGCTCTCAAGATTGAAAAAGACCTTGAAAGCATTCAGATTCTAGACAAACATGTCTCCAATTACAAAAGCTTTCGGATAGCAAGCTAGTATAGGACGAAACTTCTCATTTTTAGGAGCTGTGGAGAAGTAAACCATGCTATGCTGTTATCTTCTCTTTCCATGAAATCTCAGCTCTTCCAGAACCCATGTAGCTTTTACTTGTCAAATCCCTGGGTGGTAAAAAGAATGCAAAACAAAATATAATATAGCTTGTGAATCATTTCTAGACTGAAACACTTGACCAGTTACAGATAAGGCACTTATCTAAGAACCTAAGAAGGTTCTTACTTCATCCCATTCTTGGATTTTTTCTGCCATCCTGGCAGAGGTTTTCCATGTGTTTGTCTCGCCTAGTTAAGGGTGGCAATGAGCATGGCATCATACCTAGTAAGATTGCTCAAATCCAAGCCAGTTAGAGGACAGCAGCACATGATGTGAGGAAGCAGGGATCGTTCGATCTTGTAAAAGGGAAAAGCTAAGGAACGATCTGATTACAGACTGCAACAACTCGAAAGGGACTTAACGCAAACTCTCCTCCATAGTGGCAGATGGCATAAAGAGAAAACAGCCACAAACTGTGTCTTGAGAGATTCAGGTTAGGTACCAGACAGGACTCTGATCACTGGAAGCCTGTGCAGGGCTGAAACAGGCTGCCCGGAGGGGCTGTGACATCTCCATCCTCAGAGGCTTCCTAGACTCCGCTATCCACAACCATAGCTGCTGGCCTGATACAACATTAGCAATGGTCCTGCCCTGAGCAGGAGATCGGATGGGCTAGAAGGGCCTCCTGGTAAGTCTTCCAAACAACATTTTGTCATTTCTCTGATAATCTGCAGCTCGGAAACTGAGACACACTTCAGCATCAAACTTTAAAAAAAAAAATTCCAAGTGAAAAATAGATTCCGCTTTATGCCATCCCGCAGCCTGATCCATAACCAACACCAACATTATCAGCTGCTCCCATCCATCAGAACTTCTGGGCAACATCAGAAGCTTAAGCGAGTTAGTTCACCACAATTTGTTTGTCAATACCCATGAAGTCTAAACAGGTAGTAATTAAAGGATCGGTAAAAATTTTAAAAATAAATCGGTATTTAAATTTTAAAATTTAATTTAAAAACTAGAGCAATTCCAGTTTCTTCCCCTAGAGTCTGAACTCCACCGCCCCGGAGGAAGCCGCTGGTGACCGCTCCTACCTGTGCAGCACCCAAACCGCACAGGGCTCAGCCGTACGGTGGCTAACGGGCACCAGCAATCATTCCGCGAGTCTTAATTACCCTTCAGGGCCTCTGCAAGTCCAACAGCTGGGAATAAGGCTCTAGTCTGGAAAATACCAAGGAACGGTTCAGCAGGGAAAACCAGCACGCAGGTGCCGGGGCCAAATGTCACTGAGCAAGACTCCAGGGTAGTATGCGTAAGATGGGATTTACACACGGTGAAAAAAAAAAAAAAAAAACAAAAAAAAAAAACAAAAAAAAAAAAAACAAACAAAGAAAACCAGCACACGCTCCAGGGAGCTCAGCCACCGATGGAAAGCACAACACGAGGGCCAAACCTGCGTTTCGCCGTGACGCCTTCCGCTGCAAACCAAACCAGGCAGGCCAAGCACCGAGACACCCGGCCACCTGCTACGTGCCGGAGCAAACCGGCGCGCCTGAGGGGAGCCACAGCCGCTGCCTCAGGGCCGTGGCGAGCCCTCGCCATGCGGGAGCCAAGAGGCGCCGGCCACCCGCCCGCGTCCCCGGCCACCAGCCCGCGGGCGGCCGCGCCGAAGGAACAGCGCCACCTGCCGAGCCGCCGGGCCGCGGGCAGGGGCCGTGCCCGCCGTGCGGTGCCGAACACCGGCACTGCGAGGAAGAGGAGGGCCGTGCCCGAAACGCCCTGCGTCCCCCGGAGCGCTGCCCTGCCCCCTCCTCCCCCAAAGGCGGCCCGTAGCCCCCCGCAATGGGGGAACACAGCGCAAGCCCCCCGCCGCCTGGCCGGGCTGTGAGGGGGGGGACCCGGCCAGGGGGACGCGCCGCGCACCCCGCAGCGGGCAGCAGGGCCGGCCCCCGCCGGGGTCCCGGCTGAGGGGGTCCCGGCTGAGGGGGTCCCGGCTGAGGGGGTCCCGGCTGAGGGGGTCCCGGCTGAGGGGGTCCCGGCTGAGGGGGTCCCGGCTGAGGGGGTCCCGGCTGAGGGGGTCCCGGCTGAGGGGGTCCCGGCTGAGGGGGTCCCGGCTGAGGGCAGGAGGCGGCTCCCGCCCGGGTCTCGGCCCAGGTGCCCCCCGCCCCTGCCCGCAGCCCCTCGGGGCCCTCCAGCCGGGCCCGGCCTGGCGCAGGGCCGGGGAGGGCAGGGCCGGGCGGCGGGCCCGGGGCCGCGACCCCTGCCGCTGGGCTGGGGATGCCACTCTGGAGAGGTTGAAGTGTGTGAAATTAATGTCCTAATTAACAGAATACTCAGGCTTTTTTCACAAACGACTCTGAGAGGGCTGCTGTGTGTGTGTGTTAAGCAAATGCGGGTGTCCTGACAAGAAACTGCGTTCCGTGTCGCTAAAAACATCATTAAAACTACCCGCGAATGAACCCTGCCCTTCATCGCCTACTGCCCAGCACCTTCTTTTAAAAGAAGAATTTCAAGTTATAGAAATTGCTCTTCTCCATGGACAATCGTTTCACACCGAGTGTTTTCAGGCATCACAAAAAAAAAAATCCAGAAAAAATTGCCTACCAAAACTATCCAGACCATAAGAAATAATCCACAACCACAGCAAAGCTATCAGGCAAAAACATTTATGGGTATTTTTAACGAGAGCACTTTTCTTGTGGGGTTGATGTTGTAAAAACAGTCTCACCATCAACTGCAGCATGCCCCTGCGATATGCAGCGCTGCCTATCGCGACAGTGACCGTACGTACTCTGTTCTATTCTGGTTTAGGCAAATAAATTCAGCACAAAAGAAAAGCAAGTTATGAAGTGAGCGTTTCTTTACAAAGGGAGAAGCAGCTCGAGAGAACTAGTCGCAGACGGCCTGCCGCCGTGCTGAGGGAAACAGCTCTGCCCGTGGGGACAGCGATGCCATTCCCCAGCCTTGGAAGTTAAAAACTGGAAGCTGAAGTATCTGATATTCCAACTCTAAATAAGATCTTTATTTAACTCTTGGAATAGATGCCAGAACTTGCTTGCTTTTTTTTTTTTTTTTTAATTTGAAACCACAGAAAACTGATACCCGACCTTCAGCAACCTATTACCAGTCAGTAAAACGACTGATGAGGCTAATGAAATATGAGGCAGTTTTCCCTATTTTTCATTATAAAAGGAAATGGTACAAGGACATTGCACTTATTGTACATTTAGCTTTTTTGTTCTTACAATTTTTCAACAGAAATCTCATAATCTGATGGAACATGGTAAAAGTACTAGGTTTCCAAAGAAAGGGGGGAAAAGGGCTTTCTTTTTGTGATGATCATGGAACAGAAGTTAGCACACGTTTTACTTCAAGTTAAAAGCTGTTTGTAAAATGTACCAAAACACAGCACCATCATGATCCTATTGGATTTTTCAAATGAATGCCATACAGACTACTGTTATCAAAACAACAAAAATAAGGCATATCACAGTGCTCCACATTTTAAAAAGGCATTTCTTGTTGGTAACAATTCATCATGAGACAGGCATAAATACAATTCTCGAGTAAAGCACATGATTGCCATTTTTTTTTCAAACCATTTCCCCCATTTCTATTGTCAACTCCACCTGATTTTTTAATTTAAACTTCCATTTTAAACACATGCCTAATGCAAGCAGCTGAACATAGCGCACAGATGAAACACAAGTCAAAGCCCGCTGAAGTACACCAAAAGTACATTCTACCCTCGACTACTTGCATACTGCTCCTGAAAACATCAACAAAACTTTCATTTGGAAAGAAGTACTAAACAATGCTGTCATCAATTGAACAATATTCATAAAATTAAAATAATCACCTGGCATATCTCATTGCTAAATGGCATTATAGTGCTAAAAGCAATACCTATCAGAAAGGGTGAAAAAAGTACAGAACAAGTAACTTCATTTTTTGTCACGTTTGACTTCATGTAAAAGAAGCAGCCCCCACAGGCTGATTCAAGTGTCTGAGTGTGAAGAGATTTTAGTTCAAAAGAGGCAGATTTTTAAATGTCCCTCTCCAAAGCAAAGTCATTCACTTTAATAAAAAAATGCAAGTAGTTTTCTTCTAGTAGAAACAAAACAAGAAGTCTAACACTGAGAAACAGCACGTGCTTGGTTAAAGAAAACTGGAGGTGAAGGGAAGAACTTAGGAAAGGCGTAGTAAAAATGCTCTTGGTATTTATTACAGTCTCTTTCATTATTTTGAAAAAGAGGTGAATAAAACTAAACAAATGTACTTTCAGTGCACCCCAAAAGCAAATATCATTGTGACACAAAAAAAAAAAAAAAAAAAAAAGGTGTATATTAACCACTTTCTCAATCAGCCATTCAGGGTAAGATGAAACAAAGTCTATGATTCACAAACCCAGAATCCCAAGT
The DNA here is from genome assembly GCF_017639655.2 of Falco naumanni. Classification (NCBI taxonomy): domain Eukaryota; kingdom Metazoa; phylum Chordata; class Aves; order Falconiformes; family Falconidae; genus Falco; species Falco naumanni. Next base: position 117,911,021 of record NC_054055.1, read on the forward strand.
GGTTCGTTTGACTTTCAATCGCCAAAACAGTCTGCTTGCATTTCAGACCCGATACACAAGTCGTCAAAGGCAGGGTGACAGTAGGAAATATATGAACTTGTAAAGAGACCAGAGCTTAGGCAAAACATAGATAAATCTTGGGTTTAACAGGGTGCATTGTTTTAAGAGGTCCTAAGGAAATTCCACTGGTAATGAATAGGAAAAAGAAAGTGCATAATAGCATAACATGCCTGTTTTCATTTTGAAAAAAAAAGTACTTTTTTGTTTTACAAAGATAACTTTCAGTTTCAATCTTTTGTCTCATACTGATTGTTTGATATCATTTGTTTTACTTTGAAACTCATTTTTACAATCACCTGGTGATACTGGTAAGACTCCCCACTTTAAATACATTATCACTTAGAAGTTGACAAGATGAGTCTGGGGACTCAGACAAAAAAATAATGCAAACTAAGATGTCAATCAGTATCAAAAGAAAACTAGAATTAGGCTGTTTCACAAATTTTTCTATCTGTTGGCCAGTTTCAAGGGGGAGGGTTTTGACAGCTCAGCTGCCCTAAGATTCTGCACTGGTGTGAAAATAAGAGACGTGTAGAGAAGAGAAACTGTGTGTGCCCAGCTGAGGGGAAGACTGAAGCGTGACACCCAGAAACCCACCGGCACTGAGGACCTACTGCAAAAAAAACTTCAGTCACAGGATACAATTAACCGCAAGACACAAAGCTGCAGGAAAGCAAACCTCATTATTTCCACCGCTTGTGGAAAAACTTATAATCTTGAAAATATCTTCCATATAAACAGATGAACTTCCCGTTCACAGCAGCCTGGATACCCGATTCTTGAAAGCAGTTTGAGTGCACCTTAATCACAGGCAAAATGTAACTGCACAAGTTCTCCTCTACCTTCATCTAGTCACAAGGGATATCCAAACACTTATTTTAGTCATACTCTTCTGCAGTCACTGTGTTCATGATATCCTGGGGGGGAGCCCAAAATGTTTTTACGGTGCCACACATGAGCCGACTATTGAAACCAGAACAAACGCAGCCAGGGAGACTGCCACTGTCATGGGTGGGCAGTAATACAGTCTAATGTGACAAACTACTTTCAGGCCTTTGAAATATAAGAAAGGAGGCATTTTCCTCATTTTCAGTTGGATCTTTGGATTCTAACCCAATTTTGGTTGATGGAAAAAGCTCTCATTAATTGCAGTCATGCATGCTTTAGCCTTCCTAGCACAGCACTATTACAGAAGCAGGGAATGTTGCCCTTCTCTAATACTCACAAAACCAGTTTCCATTACTGAGACGATCAGCTTGCTTTGTTCAAATGATCACGGGAGCGATCACTAAGAAAAAAAGCAAAGTTATTTACACCAGGTTTTCAAAGCATTTCAAGTGTACAGGTGGCAGCTCAAATATGTGCCCAAAAGTTTAAGTTACCGAGCCTAGCCAGCTCTCAAAGAAGTCAGATGTTTCTGAAGAAATTCAGGGACCTAGAAAGCTCTCACAATCAAAGATAATGTCTTTATTTCCCGAATGGCATTTTAAAATTCTGCCCACAGTTTACTAACTTTGATCACGTACAGAACATGCTGTGGTTGGGATTTTTGTTGGGTTTTTTGGCTTGGTTTGGGTTTTTTTTTTTTACAATTATCTATTACATGACAGTAATAAATGCCAGAGCACTCTTTTCTCTAGTTACAAGCAAAACAAGATAAGCATGATTTCTCTTAATTTTCTACCAACTACCTAAAAGAAATAGCACCCAAAAGTTTCAAGTCCACAAATATAAGTAGTAAGCATGTAAAGATCAAGTCACAAGTTGGGTGACTGCAAAACAACGTACTGCGATTATGACACTACTTATTTATTTATTTCCCTCAAAATTCCCAAAGTTTGCGAAGCAGGAGTCAAATTAGATATATCTTCCTTACTAAAAAAATTACGCTGAAACCAATACAACTACTCGCATGAATATGCAGAGCGGGATTTAGGCTGTACTCTTTTTGTCCTGTATGAATTATCCATCGCATTTCTATTGTATATTATTAAAGTGACTTGCTTTTTTATCCTCCCAACCCCCACATCTGTGCTGCTGTAATTTATGTGAATTGCAGTTAATGATCACTTGCGTTATGCTTAATCAGCATATCAATAATATACTCTGCACAGACTAAGTAGCTCTTCTTTCTTTCCCCTTTAATGAAACCTATAGAAATGGAACTGGTATTTGACTGATTGGCATTACAAAAAGGTTGCCTAGGCAGGTGCTGGGGATGGTAGTACAGGATACAGGCCTTGTGGCTGCTGCCAATCATGCTCCAGCATCAGCAAAGCCCGCTATTATATTTTTTAATTCTGTTGCCTTGCTATCTAGAGGGGCCGATGTTTTGTACTTAGGGGATTTTAATGAGCTTGACCAGATTCAGCGTTACTGGCGCCGAGGCTGTGGCTGTGTGGGATCATTCAAGGAGAGATCACATTCTTACAGGGTGATATTATTAACCATGGTCTAATACACTGCCATTAGAGTGTTCTTACGTGGGACACAGAAATCTTGGAACACAAATGAGCTATAAATCTTAACATGAATATTCAGGAATTTCTGGAAAGCTGTTATACGTGCCCAAGTCAAGGCAGACTTAACAGAAGAAAGAACCGCTGAATGCTGAAAATGACAGCCAATCCATTTGGGTCATTTTGCCAGAAAAATCAATCAATATCAGGTATCGATAAGACAAAATTATTAACCTCTTAAGAGATTTATTAAACACATTGGCTAAGTTATTTTTAAAAATTTGGTAAGTCACCGGCCTCAGCATACTGACATTTATGGCTTCTACATGCTGGAGAAGAACTGGCACACCACCAATACTCTCATTCGTGAATCACAGCCTCAAGTGTAGCTCTATTAGCTTTACCTTGTAAATCACCACTATGCTATTAGCAATCTTTCAATATGATGTGACATCTTTATTATAATGTTTTTCCACTAAAGTTTAAGTTCATATTTTAGTTAGCTCAGAGACAGATGCAGCCATATTTACCAGGTTTAATTAATTGACTATAAATAAAGGGCTGTAAAAAGGCGGCATCACTTTCACATGATGTTCAAGTTGTCATCATTTTACAGCAAAATGCCAATTCAGATAGGATAAATGTTACTATTTCTATACTTTATATTCATGTTTCACTACGTAAGCTTAAAATTTTACAGTATTTTGAAGGCTACAGTTCAGAGTCTCAGTTCTCTTACAAAAACACTCACAGTACATGATCTACATTAATTTACACTACCATGCAATTTTTAATTAAGAATTTCATTAACTTGTAAGAACATCAGTACAATTCCATGATTTACTTTGGCTTCAGTATCTGTGGATACTACAGTAAATAGGAACAGCACGCACAGACACACACAAACAAGTTGTGCTGGATTTACCTGACAAAAACTTGCAGAAGCTAATAATATTGCTTTGGGAGATTTGGGGGCCCTTTTTGGTGGAGTAATGTAGCACATCTGTTTCTCTTATAGCCCCCAAGATACCCTGCATCATTCCCTACCAACTGCTTTAGGAATCCAAGGCAAGAGAGACACAGCTGCAGGGAGCAGAACAGCAGATCTGCACAGCTGCAAGGAGATGAACAGAGCAGAAGAGTAAAGCAGAGGAGGGCACAGCAGATGGGAAGGAAAAAAAAAAAAAAAAAAAGCTTTGCAGAAAAAAAAAAAAAGAAAAGAAAAAATGCAAGTGAAGACAAAAAACCTGGTGAGCTAGAAATTGCTGGAGAGTTCCCTCTTGGACATCCTGTTTATAGAGGTCTCTTATTGGGAAAAGTCAGCGGGAACCACACTAGAAAGAAACATAAACCCTCTTCCCACTTCTTCCCCATGAGAATGGAACAATTTGCTCAGAAACACAGAAAAAGATCCATGTGTAAACTAAAAAAAAAAAAAAAAAAAAAAAAAAAAAAAAAAAAAAAAATCAAAAAAAACACCAAAACCAAGCCTTAATCCTTAAATACTGCTGAACACCTGCATAACACTTAATATCAAGAAAGCACTACTTAATATTAACAACTGAATCCTGTAAGGCAGAGATGCAGAAGTATTGTTACCACTGATCTCTGTAAAAGCGATAAAGGTGAAGTTCCACCTTGCCCAAAGGCACAGAAGAGTCAAGAATGGGATGTTCATGATCCTACAAACTACCAGGCAGACACCTGCCAACGCTGAGAATTCAGAACACCGTTGGTATGGGAAAAGGACAGTTGCTGGACTCTTAGCTAGCAACTCCTCACCCTCATCAAAACTACAGTTTTGATTCCCCAAGGAGTTCGCAGCGGCAGTGCTCTCTGGCAGAGGTTTACTCATTGGGTTGAAGACACAGGCAGAGAGACGCATGAAAACTTCTAGAAATTGTAATCCTAACGGTAGAAAACCAAAATAAGTCTGCCACAGAGGAAGGAAGGAAAAGCACCTTAAGGGTAGGCACAAGTGACAGGACAGCAAGAGAAGGAGCCACAGGTCTCCAAGTGCCTTCTGGCAGCAGACCCGATGGCACAGCTGCTCTGAGGGCCAGGGAAGCGCCAGGGCTCCAGCCTGCCCAGTGTTCTGGGTGGGTTTGTTTGCGGGGACAGGATGCAGGAGTGCAAGTTTCTCCTTGCACACCTGTGCTGTGCAGTGTCAAAAGAGAGTAATGGCTTGTTCTGGCACACACACACACACACACACACATTCCACAGAGACAAGAAGTCGGGGAGCAACCAGATATCAGCACCACCACACAGCCGTGCACTGATGTTAAGTCATCAACCATTTTCAAGAGACTGGTGGCAAATGCCATCTCAAAAATGATGCAGTCAGCAACTTTAAAAGCACAGGTGCTCTTAACTGCATTTCTACTTCTCCAAATAGAATGTTTAGTTTCATTAGATCTGGATGCAAGGTAAACAAAAAACAAAAAAAACCCACAACACTCAAGAACATTATTTAAACATTTCTTTAGCAATATTTTAACTCCTAAGTAACAGTAGTTGAACAATTCAGCACAAAATTTATAAGTACTGCTTACGTCCACGCATTTTTCACCTTCCACTACTTCCATCTGAATAAATTAGCAAGTAATACCACAAAACAGTCCCATGATATCTTTTAAAAATACACATTGCAACAAAAGAAGGAAAGTACCTAACCAGGACTATTTTTGTTTGTTTGTTTCATGCACCTTTTGCTTTCATTTTCTCCAATAAAACTGAACTCTTCCTAGGGATTATATGCAGTGCCACGTACGTTCTAAGGAGAAGGCACCAGAGCTATATAAGCTATATATTGCAAGTGTAGAGCAGACTATTTTTGAAGCTCCAAAGAACCGGCGCTATTGCACGGTGTCCTCTGAAGAGGAAAAAATGGTTAAATAGCACATTGGTCTGTAGCAGCACTTTTCCATTTCACAGTCTAGTGAACTCACCCCATGTGATGGGTAGGAGATCCAGCCCAGCTCCCCTTGAATTGTTTTTGAATCCAGCAGATTAACTACAAAAGAAGACAAAATGAAGAGGAATGAGTTTCATTTGCCTCTGTCCAGTTAACCTCAGTTACCCGTACCGAAAAATGTGTTTATTTGGGGACCTTGCGAGCAGTTGATTTGTTCAGGTGGCCTGGCAGCTAGCTACAAAGAAGAAAGAGACAGACAAATGAAAAGGATCATCTTGTTTATCTTAAAACACGGTATGAACAGCGGATGGGGGAACTTTTCAAAACAAGAAAAGTGACAAAAAACAAACAGTGGACGGCTGGCCAAATTAATTACAGCAGGGGGTGGGAACAGAGCGCTTCCATCAGCTGCACAAACTACAGCGTTTTCCCCTTGGATGCCTGAAATTTGGGTCAATGCATCTAACTACATAGGTGAGATCTGAATATTTTAATCATTATTTGATTAAAGGCCTGTATTTGGCATATATAATTTTCTCAGAATACAGGAATAAATAATGAATGCTGATTAAAGTCTTTCCTGCAGTGCTTGCTTCCTTCTGATCAGATTTGTTCTCAAATTGTCTTGCAGTAGTGTTTTCTAAATGTCATGTGTATCACATTAGATACAAAAGTAATTATTTACAATGTTACAAGTTCAGACAAAGCTAGTTTTAAAGAGAGCCATCAAATCATTGCTAATCTTGCTATTATTTTTTCTTTTGAAAGGCATACAACAATTTTCAGAGTAAGGATGATTTTATTTGTAAACAGTGCGACACAGACATTTTCCAGTCAAACAAACCACAGTGGGTTTTATACCCATTTTAAAACATGACAGGTATTTAAAGATCAATAAACAAATACAAATGAAAGGATATACTTCTTTGGTATTTATTCATTTGCTTTTTACAAGCACCAAAATAAATTCTGTCCCTTACCCTGGCCGTACAGTTTCCAAGTGCTTCATCACAGAGTTCCCTACATAAACATTTCTTTCTTAACATGAAGTAGAACAGGTGAATTGATACAAAGTATCATACAAAAAAAATAAACAGGCTCTCTATAGATACAAACTACCACAACATCACCACCCTGCTCCCAGCTGCACCGATCTCTGCACCATCAATATTTATTAGCTGCAATTTGGCCTTACTTTTGTTTTAGCTGCTGCCCCAACCACTTTTCCCCCCCCCCTTCAATATGGAAATTACTGACAATAAGAAAAGAAATAAAATTCCCTCGCATATGATGAGATTTAACACCTCTGTTATAGGTGGCCACTGTAGCAATCTGAGCCACTGCAGCTCCTGGGGTTGTCACTGCTCCCAGAGCAAACGGTCTGGGTATCCGTGCTCCAAGAAAGTAAAAGAATGGGACTAAGAAGGGGAAAAACGAGGGAAATTAATTATCTAGGAATCTGCTAAGTTATTTGTATTATTTCCTCATTCTCCTGTTAATTGCCATTTAATTTTGGACATCACTTACAAAATGAGAGCTATGAAAGCAGTATTTTTTCCTGTTATTGGGATGTATGGGGGGAGACGTGGTAGGGAAAACCAAGCACACAGTATCAGAAATCAGGCCATATTATAAACAACCATCAATAGACACATTTGTGCCGTGTATGTGTACATACGCAGTGCTATACCACCACGAATGTGCTGCTCTGCCACCTACGTGAGGAAAAACGTTTCCCCCCGCAGTTATACACCCCTTTAAAAGAAAACAGTGGTGTTTTGAACTTTTCCCTACATCAATAAATAAAAATATCTTTACCAATCTTAGGGAAAGAACATAATGCAGTATTCTACATTTCTTAGCTCTGGGTTTATCAATAATTAAATTCTCAATCAGCTACACAAAGAAAAATCAGTCAGCCCTTTATTGAGTGCACAGGGCCCTAGGCAGGCTATTCTGAAGCAAGGTTTGCGTCTATAAAAAGGAAACACTAACAAAAATACCAAAGGAAAAAGTGCACGTCTTGCTTTTGCGACTACACATTCCCACAGATGATGAATCTCCTGGGAGAAGACAGATATGTCTGTTGCAATACATGGTGGTGAAGGAAGTATGGCTTTTGAGGTAAGTTACTTGGCAGTAAGTTACTAAGGCAAATCACTCAGGAGTAAGCTTAAGTAAAAGATCTATTCTTTAAGAACGAGCTTCTTGAAAACACAATTGCAGCCACTCTGAAATTTATGAATTCATCCCAAATTCATCAGTCTCATCTGGAAAAAATAAACGGGCAACAGACACACGACCTGGTGGTACTTTCCCTCCCTGGACCTGCCAAGCAGCCCAGCAGTTACAGTGTGCCCCCGAGGTGCAGGGCAGCCTTCAGCATCACCGTCCCCATCTCTCCGTGCCACCACCATGACAGTCAGCTCCCTACTGCACACTTACCAGGTCACCCACTACTTCTAGAAGAAGCACTCACAGGCATTGCAATAGAGCCTGGGGGGGGGGCAATTAAATATTCAGCCCAAGCCACGCGTGCCCCAGGACAGGTAGATGCCTCAGCCATGGGGCAACATGTGCTGCAATCAACTGGGATCAAATCTACCACAGCAAGAATATTTTTTTCAACCTCTCTCCTTCATTCCACCCACCTTATCTTCCTCACCTCCTGCAAACTGGCAGCACTAGGCAAATGGCTTTTCCATGCTCATATACGTTTCACTACGTTTTAGAAACCCAGAGGGGAAGTTTCAACACTGACTACAGTAGGCTTACACTTCAGATGCAAATCAGAGAATGCAAGCAGGTACCTAAAAAGAGTGGTATGAATGCTCCCATTAGTGACCAAATAAATAAATCAATCAAAGCAAAGCTATGTTCCAGGCTTGTCACTTTATTAAGAAAGTTTTGTGCTACACTTTTTTATATGCTTTCATACTGCCCAGTTTTCGACTTCCTCCGTTTTCATTTGTGCAAGAATGAACAAAGCATGTCATGTCAAGTAAGTATTCAATATCTAGCAAAGCAAGTTCCAAAAACCTTCAGTTCCTTCACCTGTCTAGCCACATGGTCCTCAGTGATAATAAAGCCCGCACCCTCCCCCCCCCTCCCCCCCAAAAAAGGGGGGGGGGGGGGAGGGAGGGTGCAGGGGGGAGAGGGGAATACCAAGAAATAAAAGACCAGGGGAGGGGGAAAAAAAAAAAAAAACACAGAAAGAAAACATAATACTGACCCTCTAGATAACTGTCACTTTGCCTGGATGCCTTCATCCTTTGTTTAGTAAGAATTATATTACAGGCAAGCAGAAACACAGAGCAGACTGCCTGAGTGCTGCAATTGTTTAGAACCCAACTGAAGCTCATACATATGGTACTTTCTCTCTACTAAAAAACTTGAGGAGAAAAAAACTAACACTTTTCACCAAAAGTGTACTTGTTTTTTAATAGTATCTAAAATGCAAAGCGTGTTTCCTTTCAGGTAGTCACCTGAAAAAAAGCACCTCCCTCTCCCTAAAAAAAAGGTTCTATGACACTCGTTTTCCCTGTGACTTCCACAGAGAGCAAACAACTCATACAGAACTTACAGGCTGCCATGATAATGGTCCCAGACAAAATCAACAGGGAAGGCTGGGGTTATGTTTTGTCATTGTACGTCCTAACATTACACATTAATCTGGAAACTGAAGGAGAAAATGGCATTTCCCTACACAAAAGACTGAAGAAATACGTAAAAAACAGGTTAGATAGTTGTCTGAATTTTTTTGCATGGATTTGCAGCAGTAGAGAGTAAAACATAAAACTTTACACAAGCCCATGATTCATACAGCGACTCATTCCAACCGTTTTCAACCCTGATATATCCTCTAGCATGGCAAAAGGCAACACTTTGTCACAAAACTGGCCTGACCAATTCATGAAGTGTATCACAAAGATATATTCAGTCAGATCAGCAGCAGGCATATCTCTGTGTGACCCTCGTGTTTTTCCACATACAATTAAAGTGAGATGAAAGCCAACACTTAAATGTACTACAAATACATATAGCCAGGTATTTACCAGATGAAAGAGGGAACTGAAGAGCAGAGAGCTCTAACCTCTCTCGTGCCACTGTCCCATGCAAGGTGCGTGCCTCCAGCTGCACGAGCATGAAGGGAATTATACGACTTAAGAAAAAGCAAAAACAAAAAAAAGAGGTCAAGCTATTTTGTGTGGCAATATATTTTCTTTCATTGCAAGCGTAACTAGCAGGTACCAGAGCACCTGGCCCAGCAAAGAGCATTGGTTGTGCAAGGCATCGTAACCCCCGGTCAGATACGGTCCTGACTTGGGAGGCTGAGTACCCACAGCTCCCACCTTCTTAAATGAGGTACTGAGGAACACAAGAAGTGGAAAGGTTGGCATATTATATCCCAAAAATAAACCTCATAACTCCTCTTCCTCCCTATTATCACTTTCCAGAAGAAAGTGAGGAGGTAGTTTTACAAGTCAAGCCACATCAAAGAGAATCAGCATTTCCAGGCTCCTTCTGAAGCTTATCCGTTTCTCACACAACTCATTTGCTCTCCTTGTATCTCCTCCTCCTGCAAAACTGTGTGAGCATCATTCAGCTAGCTCTTACAGACATCTTTGAGGTTGACCAGCCGGTTACTAAGGGTAACTCTTAAACTAGCTGAACAGTTTTGTTGCTATTGATGATTCTTTCCTACACAATGCCTTGAAAAGGATCAGTGGTTATGCTAAGGAGACACAGAGGAGTTCTCATAAAACAACTTGAAAGAAAGAAAGAAAGTGCTGTCTAATAACCTCAGTGTCTTGCACTGGTTCCCATCATGTAACTAACTTGCTTTAAAACTAGCGGTAAGTACGAGGGAGAAGCTACTGCTATTAAAAATACTGCAGTGCTGAACAAATGGAGCAACCATCACTCCTGGCTCTGAATGTCAGCAGCTTGGCCCTTGCGTACAACAGCCTCGCTCCCCACGCTGTACACCATAGCTAGTTCTGCCAAGTGGCAGCATACCAGCAAAATGCCGATTAAGAACACGTTCTCTTTTTAGGTCTCTCCTACCTAACTCCTCCGGCCCTCCCTCCCCACCACTGCGAGGGAAAGCCTTATTACTTCCCTCAACGTGCATTTCTGCCAGGGGGGTAAAGGTGACTCTCCTTCCAGCAACCGGAGCAGGGATGCGGACACGAAATGCAAAGCTTGCTTGCTCTCCTTTTGCTGGCATCAGGCAGAAGGTGCACGAAGGCTTGGGTGGCATTTGTCGCACAGGCCCCTCACGCTACCAGAAATCCCTTCCAGCTTGAGCATGATGGTGGAGGGAGGACCCGCTGCGAGGCTCACCGGCAGCAGGTTCATCAGGGCTCACGTCAGTGATAGAAGGATAACTGTAAAACTAACACGATACCTGAATACAGGTAGAAAGCAGCAGCACTTCCAGAAACATGTTGAATAATGACTGCTACCACAGACCGAACGCAGTATAAATACACCTCTGCCCTCCAGTAAAAAAAATAAACAAGTAAATTCTGTGCCAGGTAGAACCACTCCGAGGATCCCCCTCACTGCCTAGGAAGCGGCGAGGAAAACCTGCTAGAAGGCAACTTGCAATATCTAAAGAAACACTTACAAATAACTTCACCCCTAGAAAGCATTTCCAGCTCATATTCTTTACAAAGAAAATAGAGAGCAACAGCCAATGGGGTAAAACATATACAATATTTTTTCTTCATCTAATTTACATTTTCCAATTAAAGTTTTTTTTAAAAAAGCCAAGAACAAGAAACCACCACTGTTTTGTCTTTTCCTCTTTGGCATCAAACTGTCAGTTTAGAAATACACCAGCTGGTTATTAAGAAAGTGCCAACAAATGGGGAAAATTGTTTGCTATGCAACCAAAAATAAAAATTGTATATAAAAAAAAAAATTGTGAATGTCCATAATTGAAATGTGTCATATAATCCTGAGCAGCAAAGAAAATCCTTTGCGGCAGGAACACAGCCAGAACTTGGTTTTGGGGTGGGACAGAGCCGAGTCAGCACAAACCCCGGTGTGCAATTTTAGAATGGTGGCCTCTCCCCAGCAAAGGGGATTTGCACCTGGATTTTCATCTACCTACGAGTACAGATTCCAATTTTCTCAACTCTCTGATCCCTCAGCAGTGGTAAAAGTGAAGTAAGAGCAGCAGCAGATCACCTTTGTGCCTTTAGTTTATCCAAGGCTAGGTGCAACGCCAACTAGGATCAGCTATCTTGCTGGTGTTGCTGGAATCATGCTGGAATTTGCTAAGGTAGACCACAAAATCTTCGGGAAGGACAACATATCAGTAACATTGGCAGGTAGGAAAGCACCCCGTGAAGCGGTGCTGACACGTGCAATACTCTCCTCACGAAGGGTGTCCCACAGTGCAGCCTGGTTTAAAGCAGCAGACTTGAGGCCTAATTTACTGTTTGTTTCTTGTGATTTTACGGTCCTGCGCTTCCCATCAAATATTGTAGTGAAGAAGTTTATTATTACTCAGAAGAAAACAACCTTAGCGTAAGAGATCTTCTGCGTCCCCATCTACTAGCTCCGCTTTTATGGTTTTGTCTCCCTCCAGCCTGGGACACCCCAGGAAGCAAAGTGACACTAAGCTACAACAAAGTTTGGCCCATTTACGACACAAACTCCTTTCCAAATGTGAGATTTCTCAGTGAGATTTCTGCTACAGCTCAAAGCCAGACCACAGTCCTCCGAGAGGCACAGCGCTGTGAGGTCTGCACTTTCAACCCTCCTTGCCTGTGCCTTTGTACTGTACGATACAAATGTGATTTTGTGCAGAACGTTCCAAATTTGGCAACTGTCATGTTCAATCTGTGGTTAAATTGCTGACTGAAGAGCTCCACCAGGGCTGGGGCAAGAGATGAACAAACAAGGAAAATCCAAAATGAATTCAAAGACAGCTGTCTGATACTAAACACAGGAATCTTCACAAAAGATGACTGGATAGCCCAAGCCTCCATCATTTTCATTCAAACGTACAGTAAATAACCGTTTCCAAAATTAGGAAACGGCATCACAAGTCTCAGCTGAAAAGACAAAAGACTAGCAATACATGTCAAGTTACCCTACACATCGTTGCTCCTATAGAACACAGAAGGTTCCTACATCAATCTGGATTATTTGGCAAATTCTGTTTTAACGGCAGTTACCCCAGCTTTTGAAGAGGAAGTGTTTAATTTTCCTCCCTGATTTTGCTCTCCTCATCAAACACTCTCCAAAAGCATCTGCAGCCAGATTTAGATACCTCTGGTTCTCCTGCAGCTGGATACTGAAGCAGCCGAAGCAGGAACCTCACTGCAAGTTTCCCTCAAGAGGCTGCCACGAGCAAGGGAGCACAGGACAGCGATAAGCACTGCAGGAATGCCTATAAATATACGCAGGGATTGTAAACTGCAAAACCAGAGGCAGTCAGGGAGGCTCTGTGGTGACATAGCAGCCCTCTCCCTGCGTGCAGCATGAATTGTGACACTGCCAGGGATCGGCTGCGCTCCCGTGCCCCCGTGCAGCCACTGCCCTGCGTGCCTCAGCCCATCACCTGCGCTCGACGCCAAGCAGCAGCTCTGCAGCAGCCTTCCTCCTTTCGCTCGGCACGGAGCCTGCACGCGCAAAAGGGACGCCGCTGTCCCAAGTCTCCTGGACGGACAGGGCGATCGGTTCCAAAAATAAAAGCCTCACGTGAGAGGTTCCCAAGAGCAAAACCACAGAACGATACTGTTCCTTAGCAGGCAAAACTGGAACTTATCTCAAAGGGGCACTGAAAGCAAGCAAACATTTTGCTGCTAGAAACCTTAGGAGCGCTCCCATAGTGCCAAAAGCCGATCTCCCCCGTCCTGTTGCGGGGGGACTGCAGGTGACAGCTAAGGCAAGGCGGCGCATGCGACGCTTTCCCCTTCCCCCCTCATCAACCTCCATCGAGCCGACGCGGGCGTGCAGGCGCGCTCCCACCGGCCCTGGCACCTTGCAGAAGCTGTTCTGGCTACTGGAAAGAGAAAACCAAGACAAGCCGTTCCTGCACCGACGATGACATATGAACTCACAGCTCTTTTCATAGGAGTGAGGTGACAAATCTCCGCGCTGCTTTTTCTCAGAGTACCTGTCTGAGTAATGCTGACAACTGCCCATCCATTCTCATGGATGAACACAGACAAACCAGATTTTCTTTTTTTTTTTTTTTTTTTATTTTATTTTATTAGTTTGAAACACGAGACTTCTCTTGATATTGTTAAAGTGGCGTAAAGCTCAATTTCCAAGTATGCAAAAACATACGACTGGTGGGCTGGAATGCAATGTTTATCAAAGGGGCCTAATAAGGTTTCACTTTTATTAGGCTATTTCCTGTAAGTTGATATGTGCCAGTTCTTTTCATTAAGACAAGGATATAAAAATTAAAAATGGATTAACCTAATGGGTTCCAAATTACTGTGTCACTTTCACTTCTTTGCATTTTTTTTTTTTTAACCCATTCCAACTGGTCCTTTTCCAGTGCCGCCGACAAGAGGCATAAACCCTGGGATATCTGAATTACTGTTCTGCTGAACATCACATTCAGATCCAGATCCTGCAAATCTTATCCTGCTTTACTACTATAGCATTAAATCTGACATCGGTAAAGCGCAGCTCTAAACACGTAAATACAAAACGGGGGCCACTGTGTGAAAAAGGAGTTGAAATTGCAAAACCCAAGTTCACCTTTCTCAGGAGAAAAAAAAAAAAAAATACTACAAAACACCACAAAACCCCACATATATACCAAACATTGAGGATGAGACCCAGCTTAAACCCAGCCACTCCATGCCTCTCACTAGCCCAGAATAGAAGTGGGTCTCCCACAAGACATGTCACCATATGCCTACATCTAACCAAAACTCAACAGCAAACATGACTCAGTTTTAATAAAGCACTTCTTCAAAAAGCCTTAAGCACATTGCGCAAGTAAGTCTTTTCACTGCTGCGTTCTTCCTCCCTTGGGGAAAAAAAATATCATTCAGTACTCACTAGTTTTACAGAAGATCTGATAGATTTGGGGTCTACCACAGCATCACAAAGATCCCCCCGGGAAAGGCTTCGAGCAACTTAATGTGGGCAAAACCACGTTGCACCATAGCGTCCAAGTTCACTGAAGGTAAACTGAGAATTCGAAACCCAGTACAACACAGTTTCTAGAATTCTAGACACCAAAAAAAGTGTCCCAGAAGAGACACCTGGGCACACGCAGCACCCATGACTAAAAGTTCCTAAGTTCCTACAAACTGTACTGCAGTTCAAATATATTCAAAGTCCTGAAATCTCAAAAAAAAAAAAAAAAAATCACAGCAAGTAATCAATACTCCTCTGAGGACAGAATTTTTTGAGGCAGGCATCAGAGCATAAGTCCAGCAAATGACCATTCATTTGTTAAAAAAACTGTGATACCCCCTGAGTCAACCAGCTGGCAACACGCCACAACTCAGAATAAAAAAAAATAAAATAATAATAATAATCTCGCTACAAATCACTTTTTAAGAAATTATTCACATGGGGCACAGAAAAACAAAAACCCTTAAAAGTGAATATAGTTGCATTGGCTTTGGTTGACTTTTGGGTTGGTTTGGTGTTTGGGTGTTGTTGTTTTTTTAAGTTTGAAACACAGAAGTTAAGGCTTGTAAAAAAAAAATCTGAGAATCCTGAATTACTACATGTGGAAAGCCATCTACTCAGGTGTGCCCTGACAGAGGGTTTTTTGTCAAGCTTTTTTTCTCTACTGCCATGAATCAAGGGCTCCAGCTCACATGGGATACGAAACGCCTGGATCCTTACACAGCTACTCCACAGACAAAATAAACCCATAGAGCAAATGACTAAACATCTTGGTGCAAACTGGGGGAGTAAAATGCCAATAGCATAAGAAATCTCCTCAAATGTCAGGTTGAGAAAACCAAGATACTAAAACCAGTTTTATTTTCCAATACAGTGATGTCACCAACATGATATTTTCATTGTTTGCCAGGTTAACAGAATTTATGGAGGTAATTAATGCAAAACATGTGTGCTGAGCTATCCATATGAAAAATGGAATTGCCCCTGACTTCATTCACTGCCTCTGCAACCAGAACCCCACTAACATCTTTTTTCACTATTTCCATATGTGAGAAATACAAATATTTATAACAAAGGTAAATGCCTAAATGACTGTTCTATTCCCATCTACCCACAAGCCAGTTTTTCAGACCCCTGTCTTCTGCTTACTCCTCTGCTTCCATTACCTTCCCGAAAACTGCTTGGGTTTCCATCACGTTCCACAAACTAAGTGTGCTCCTCACACCTCCAGAACTGCTTTTTCTTGGTTAGCACGGACAACTTCTGCTTTGATGCCTTCAACACTCTCTGTCCAGCTTTAACGCAGCTTTCAGGACCAACACAGCCAACTAACCATACAAAGAGCAACACCATTAAACATCGAAATCTTTTCCTGTGTCTTTTGGGTTTTTTTTTCTGGGCATCTACAGCATCAAAGCATCCCCCTTCTGGCGGACAGCACATAGTAAGAAGGAACGGACATGCAGCTGTCCCGATCAGGAAAAGAAAACAATCTCTGCCTTCTACTCTTTATGGGCAAATGTTGTTTTTTTTTGGGGGGAAAGGGACAGAATAAAAAGCCCAGGCATGAGAGAAAGACTGCGAGAGAGCGTGGGTAGGTGGGCTGGGAACAAAAGCGACCGATGAGGTGTCCCTACGGTTGGGTTCTCCCTCGATGGTTTGGGTGAGCACAGTACATTTTCCATAGCTGTAGCCACACCACTCAGGAAAACTGAACTCTCAACCATTGCCGTAGGACATTTGCTCTTTGGGGTAAATCAGATGTGGGAGAAAAGTTTGTGCTGAATAAGACTCTCAGCATCTCAGAACCTGTTCTGAAATAAATGCCTTAAGCGGGTGTTCTCTGTGGTTGGTCATGAATGCTAAGGCTGGTTAGACATAACTTTCTTTTCTTTCTTTATATTATTGTTTTTAAAAAAGAGAAAGCACCATTACAGAAAGATTAAATAGAACAGTAAAAAAAAAAAAAGCCTCCACCCTGTCTTAACTGCAGCCTCCGTTGAAATTCACCACTGGTAAATCATAGTCATGAAGCTTACTAATGTAAACAAAGCTTAGACTTTCAGGGAGGCAAGGAATTTCTTAATTCGTGGTTTGCTGAGTGTTCAGTTCATTGTCAGCACTGAATTCTGGGTTCCTAACACTGTCATTAACCAGAGAAAATTTGGATTTTGGTCTGATTTTTCTAAGATTCTGGTCCAACTTTAACTTCACCACTGCCTACCTATCCTCTTCCTTTAATGCTTCTCTCCTGCTCCAAGAGATCTCTCAAAAAGCCTTGCCTCTCCAAAAATCAAGCAGAGCAAAACCTCTCTTGCTGCATTCTAGCTTCTCCACACCTAAATCCAGAAACCCAACATCACTCGTTGCGATTTGTTACGGCACAAAGTTTGTGGGAAGCCTACCATGGACCAAAATATGTTTTGATGCTTTAATCAGTACCTATTTAAATGGTAACTAGCCACTCTAGATTTTCAACAAACCCCTCCTTTCTTAGGCACCAATTTAAAAGTTTTCATTTTTCATTAATCTCCTCTTGCATGAGGCTGCTATGCTTTAGCAAGTTTTTTTAATTATTTAAAAAAAAAAAAAAAAAAGAAGGAAAATAAAAGAGAGAGACCAATGCAATGCAAACCTTTCCATCCAAATACAGGTATAAAAATGGTATGAAAAAACATCTGGAAATAAAAAAAAAAAAAAAAATCACCATTCCCACACCTTTTTACACTAAACTGCCCTGACTGAACCTTAACATTCATCCTATTGTTCACTTAATTGCTAGCAAGTTTCACCCACTGTTCGTTTGGTCTGCTATTCTTCTTTCATCAATATTTTTCCAGCAGATTAATGGGATTTTCCTCCATATTTTGCCTGAAACAGCAGGACACAGTAGTTTAATGAAAAAAAACAGGAGCGTGGCAGCAACGTTTCTGCTTACAGTGTGTCTGGTTTAATAACATCTCTGCAAATTTAAGCCTCTACATGCTGGTGCTCCATTCAGGCTACCAGCCACTCTCCTAGACTGGAACTTTTTTGTCACCATCCCAAGATTTCTTTCAGGCAGGATTATCTTTATTTCTATATCTTTATTTCTTTCATCCCTTCACTGCAGAAATTTAAAGGAATCTTCAGTCCAAGAGACTGAATTTTAATCTTGCAGCCGTTTCACACTGCAAAATGAGTACTTAACTGCACAAGAAGTATGTGTGCTAGGATTTATCACGCACCTAAGGAACAAAGAAGCGCAAAACTACCGGTAGGGAACACAACCCTAACCAAGCAAATTATTACCACATTCTGTTTCCAAAATTACACCACTGGGAGTTCATATCTAATCTTCTGAATTAAACTATTTTCTTTTAAGTGGTGGCTCTTGTTTACAACAGTTTAAATATAAAAAAAAAGTAAAAGCTACTGCTCTAAAGTGTTTATGGAAATAAGAAGGGCTACACTACTGCAGTGAATTTTTAGCAAAACTGATTGCTTCACAGTAGCCACATGCATTAGTAAAAAAAAAATCTTCCATTTCGCTGTATGATTCCTTAATGCAAGTCTTTTACTCCTCATAAACATATTTTCAACAATTTCCAACAACGTTTCAACAAATCAAACAATCCATTTTCATAAGAAAGGAAAAGTTAAAAAATAAATTTTAAAATCCCTACATCTCACTTTAGGAAAAACAACTCTTTGGATGCTGGAATTACCTTTTTGAGCTGTGATGGGTCAGTGAGAGCCCTCTGCCCCACCTCTGAAGTTTTATCTAGTGGCTGTGGACAAGTCCAGTCAATTTTGCACCTTAGGGTACCAAAATGTCCTTTCTGTGTATCAATACCAGCCCCACTGAGCAGAGCTCTGAACCTTAACAAAAGTAAGGACACGATTATATCTCCAGTTATCTGTATATTTATATTTTTTTTAGCAGAAAAATCAAACAGCAGCTACAAAGCAGCAGTACCTACATGAATTACAGGCAACTTACAGAACTAACTCAGGCTCCGTACAAAAATCTACAAACAGTACTGTTGGATTTGGTAACAGCTCTGTAGTGACCCTCACTGGTGATAAAATCCAGAGCTCTGAAAACAAGAAAATGAACACCTGCATCCGTATTTCTAAACTTTCATCAAGTGGGGATTACAAGAACAAGGGCCATTACATACGTTCCTAGAGGAAAACTTCCAGGTTCTCAAACAGAATCAAAAGTAAGTATACTAATAGCAACTTACCTAACTCCAGCAGATCATAAATAATAATTTTTTAAAAAAAGACACAAGCCACCACACCCCCCCAACTAATTTCTATATCTTCCCGGATGGGAATGAAAAACTAACATTCAATCTGAATACACTCCTGATTTGCAAAGATTTCATGTAAACAACTGTCCAACTTGGCGTGCCTATTATCTGTTTAAGGCTTTCCCTTCTGGAAGTGCCTCTGAAGCCTAATTTCCTGAGGCTGCAAGTACAGAAGAGTTCTAACCCGTGTCTATGCCCTGACTGCTTCGTTGGGTAGCAAATATGTTGTATCCAAATTAACTCCAATAAGAATGAATTGCCGTGTCCAATTTGGACATCTTCGTATTTCAAACATCTGCTTCAAGTTTGCTATAGACAATGCAGGGATTTTTCTTTTTAATATACCGCACTGAAATCAGCAGTAATCAAGACAAAGTTCAGGGACAAACAAAAAAAATAATTATTCCATGTGTTGCAGCCTCCTACCAAAAATGTTGACAGAAAATGAGGCATTTACCTGACTGACTTCTCCTGTTGCACAGGATTTTAAAAACACCATGGTGTGAATTTTAAAGCACGCTCATTATTTGTCTAATCGTACAGCTTAGGATTAAGCACAGAAGCTTTGAATAAGATACAGCTGTATGAAAAACAGCCCTCTAGACCCCCACGACTTTGAGCTTACTGAAATTAAATTTTAAAAGACATCCCATTAAGATTTCTAAACCTACTTTTAACTTCTTTTGCAGATAAACACTCCAGAGCAAGCTAGAGGCACCAGCAGGAATTGTGTCACAGCAAATGAAGACTTGCTCTGACCTAATGATACCTGACACACAGCGAGGCGAGATTTGCAAAAAGCATTTCCCCGTGCAATCCCTTTCGGTGTGACAGAAGAGTTCCCGGTATTGCCAGCCTTTTCGAAAAATTACTTTAAAAAAAAAAAAAAAAAACCTGCGAGAGCGGGGCAGGCATTTTGCCCCACGTGCAAACACCGTGCTTCTCAGAGCCATGCCAAGAGCTGTCCTGCCCACCCAGGCACACAAAGTCATCTTTCGCGACTTTAAGTGTCAACGGAGACCAGCCCAGATAAAATGGTGTTTAATGGCGCAGTTATGCCAAGTTCTGAGATGGTAATCGATGAATAAAAGATGAAACCACATCTCCAAATCCAACGCAGCCTGAAAAAGAGAGGCTGACTGCAACCTTCTTGCTGTAAACCAGAACAGGCACTATTTGAAACCAAGTCCTGTAAGCAGATTTACCTTATTGATCTTTTGGTAGCTGTGTTCACAAGAAATTAATTTTATGCTAGATTGAGAGGTTACAAGAAGTTTCCTGTCTGCACAGTCAAAATATTATTGAAGCAATTCAGGTTGTCAGTAAAAGCTTAAACAAATTTGCTGATAATCCTGTTAATGACCTAGGTCAAGTGTTAACTGTTGTGGGTTATAAAACAGAGAAATTAAGGTTGCTGGTACCCTCAGGCAGGCAATATAGTTACAGAAGAGATTGAGGAAAAATTATTAAATTACAGATTGATATAGCTCATTCGATTTCTTGATACCATAGGAATTACTCAGAAAGAAATCGCATCCTTTAAGAAAAAACCCACGATCCTCCCTAGGTGGAAAATATCAAACGGAATGGAAGAGCAGAACATGTGGTTTCTGTGCACCTATGGGGTTCGGCTTGTGGCTTCAAACTGGGAAAGTTAGATGTTAAATCTTCCTGACGTTTTCCTGCCTTGCAGGAAACAGCACACACCTTGCCACCGCACACAGATAGATCTGAACTTTAAGAGAACCCTCCCGAGCTCCTGTGATTACGTAGGTAAAATGCACGCAGCCTTGCGCCGAGCACGGCTGAGAGTTTAAAAATAAACTCGGTGGAAAATTTTACATTTCATCAAGAAAAAACTCTAACACTTCTCGGGGGTGAAACAAGAAAAACTCCAGCACTTCAAGAAAAAAAAGAAAAAACACAAAGAAAAAAAACCACCTGCATTTGACACGACAAAGTAAGCCAACAACGTGCCTTCATCCCTTTCATCCTTCCCTCCCTTCGTCCCATCCACTTCCACTGCAGTATTAGCACTCACTCAGACAGTCATCAGTTTTAATATTAACTTTAAACATTGACTAAAGTTGTATTGAAAAATGTGATACAATTCTTTCAAGTCAAATAAATTTAAGCAATGTTACCGAACATACCCTTGTAGCATGCCTACTGCAACATTCACGTCCCCTAAAAGTTAGACAATGCTATATAAACACACCAAAAATCAGTTCCATCTTTTATTAAAACAATTCACAAGGAGAATTTCAATGGAAACTTTTATATAAAGTGTAAGGAAAAAATGTATACATTTCTATCTATAAGCCCATATTAACAACCTCTGTCCAAAGTGTTTTTCATTCTTGGTGGTGGAAAAAGAAAACTTTTCTAAATACCCACAGAAACGCAGACACATCTAGTTTCGGGAGGAAATGTATGGTAACAACAGTAGGGACGTTAAGCGAAGTGGTAAGAAAAAGATTATTTAAAAAGAGGAAAACAATCTTCTGACATGGTCTAAAGCTGCATGCTAACCCTTGATGCTCATACAAATCAGTGTGTCTGCAAATTGTGATAATTCAGATTTCTAAACTCACATCATCAGCCTAAACATGCTGTAAATAAATAAAAGAATTACTGAGCTTTCCTAAGGAAGGGGCTCTGCGTGTGTGTGTAAGTGCTTCAAAGTTGATCTCATTTTAAAAAGAAACTGTCAGTGTTCCTTTCAAAAACAGGAATCGCAAAATACGTACTTGAAAAAAGGAAGCATGCAAAAGTGAGTGCCTGTCCGGTAACTGCATTTATGCTGTTGTTTTCACTATCCATTTTAAGAATATCGCCCATATCGTACAAGTGCTTGAAGCTGAAGGGAGGGAGACTGGGAGCAGAGTCTGCTGAAAGCTGACTCGGGCGAGGATGCTTAATGCACGTTCTGTACGATACCAATTTTTTTCTTCCTTTCATTTCTCAGTGACAGTGATTTTAAACAAAGAAACAAAAA
The DNA here is from genome assembly GCF_017639655.2 of Falco naumanni. Lineage (NCBI taxonomy): Eukaryota > Metazoa > Chordata > Aves > Falconiformes > Falconidae > Falco > Falco naumanni. The sequence continues at coordinate 117,932,873 of NC_054055.1, forward strand.
GTGGGTGGGTTGTTGGTTTGGGGTTGGTTTTTTGCTGGGTTTTTTTGTTTTGTTTTTGCATAATTAGCCTCAGTTTACAGGCTGTGTCTGTCTATCACTGCCGTGGAGGCAGAGCTGCTCTGCTGACTGACAGAACTACATACGTTCCCAAAAAGCTTTTAAGAATAAGACAAGAGTAACCCCTACTAATGCTCTTGTTTTCATTTCTGAAAATCATTTGTGAAAGATGACAACACTTACAAACCAGCACGTATACAGAGGTTTAAAAGTGACCAACTACTAAAACCACATTTTTTTAAGCAACCTATAAAGGGCCATGCATGCAAAACAAATTTACATAAAACATACAAAATACGATATATTGCTCTTCTGGTGTGATGGTACCGTAGCTTCCTTCCTAGCAATAAAACCAACTGATTTAAGGTTATCCAGGATGTGCAAAGTTTGAATCTTTCCTTAGTTGGTTCAGGTCCTATTTCTTTATCCTTCCTGAAGTCATTGAAAGTCATTACCTCGCTGCCTTATCCCGCAAGCACCCGGAATATCAGGAAGTACATCAGCGCTATCCATGCAGGAGAAATGATTGCTCTAACAGCTTTGATACCTGCTCCTCTGCACAAACGCTACAGCTCAAGCAGGTGCAGGTTTTACATGGGTGGTTGATGCTGGAAGTTCTTCCCACATTTGGCCTCTGGGTTCTATCCCTAAAGACGATTGCACTGGACATCCCAGCCGTGCCGGCTGCCTCCACCACCGGGCAACCGAGTGAAAGCTGCATAATTTATTTCTTTTACCATAGGGAAAGAGGGAAAGGGCGATTTAATCTTTTTTTTTTTTTTCCCAAGTATTTTAATTACTTTTCAAACAGCATCTAGCGGTCATTATTTTTCCCTGAAATCTAACACGTGTTATCATCAAATGTCATCATAAAAATTACCACACCAAAGGAGAACAAACCACTCATGCTTTGTTACTGGACACTTACACACGTTCACATCCACACGCGGCATTTCAACACACTGCAAAACCCGCTACGGACTCAAAAAGAGGTTTTATAGGGGAGCAAGCTTCTTTTTGGCGTTAATTAAAAGTTTTGAAGCACAGGACGGCTGCTGAAACCACCACCCCCCTTGCACATCCAAAAGAGCTCACAGCCCGGTTAACACCGGGGCGAGGGAGACGGGGGCCACCGTTAGCTTTCAGAGCTGATTTTTATTACTTAACGAGGGAAGCTGATTGCCTACGGCCGCCAGCCATCACCGCGCCATCCCAGCCCGCGGGCGGCCCGCCCTGCCCCGCCCGGGGAGGCTGGGCACCTGCCGGGGCTGGGCAACCCCCCCCCGGTCCCGCTGAGAACCCCCCAGCCCCGCAGAGAACCCCGCAGAGAGCCCCCCCCGGCCCCGCAAACCCCCCTTGCTCCCCACCTCGCCCCCGGTCCACCGCGGCTCTCCGCGCATCGCCCCCCGCGCAGCCCGGGGGTGGCACAGCCCGTCCTTCCCCCCTCGCCAACTTTCCAAGGGGGTTCCCTGGGGTGGGGGTGGGGGTGCTGTTGCTGCGGGGGGGGGGGGGGGGGGGGGGTTGACCTGACCCTCCTTCCCCCGCCGCACCGCACCGGGCGGCGGCCGCGCGGCCAGGGCGCCAGGCGGGGGGAGCGGCGCGGTCCCGGGGAGGGGTGCAGCTGCCGCCCGGGACCACCTTAACGGGGGGGAAGGGATACAAGGGGGGGGAAAAAAGAGGGGAAAAGAAATAGGAAAAGGGGAGGGGGGAAGAAAAGGGAAAAAGAAATAGGAAAATGGGAAAAAAGAGGAAGACGAAATATGAAAAAGGGAGAGGAAAAAAAGCAGGGGGAGAGCGCAGCGCGGCGCGGCCGCCCACCCACCCGCTCGCCCCCGGCCGGGCCGCCGCTCACCTTCGTTGCCGGGGCGGGCGCTCAGACGCCCGGCGGCGCCGAGGGCAGCGCAGAGCAGCAGCAGCAGCAGCGGCGGCAGCAGCAGGCGGTCCATGTCGGCGGGGCAGCGCGCAGGCAGAGCCGCATGTCTCCGCGCCGCATGCCACCGCTCCGCGCCCGCTCCGCGCCGCCGGGGCCGGCACCGGCACCGGGACCATGCCCCGCGCCGCCCGCGCCCGCCTTCGCGCTGCGCCCGGGAGGGGCCGCCCCCGCCCGGCCCCGCCGCCGCCGCCGCGCCGCCCCGGGCCCTAGCGCCGCCCCGCCCACCTGCCTGCCCGCGGGGGGCGCGGCGCGGGGGGGGGCGCTCCCCAGCGGGAACGGCGCGCTCGGGGTCGTGCGCTGGCACACGCACACGCACACGCACACACACACGCACACACGCACCCCGCAGCGCGGGGGGGGGGCGCTGCCAAAGCGCTGGGCGGCGGGAGGCGGTGGGCAAAGCGCGGAGGCTCTGCCAAGGGGTGCCAGCAGGCACGGCGCTCGGAAGGCTCGCTCGGGGCTCTGAGCCGGCCGCAAGCCCACGGTCTGCGTTACCGGCCTTTCCTAGGTGGGTGCAAGTGCGAAGTGGCGGTAAAGCCGGCAGACTTCCCGAGCGCAGCCGTAGCAGCCTTGCTAGAAAGCCACCGGTTCCATCACCCAGCCCTTCCCAGCCCACGAGGAGCCCAGCCCAGCCCAGCCCGCTCCCCGGGGAGCAGCCTCAGTGCCACCCGGTCACAGCAAAGCGGAGCCTTGGCGCTGGCAGGGCCCCCTCCCAGGCGCTGCTCTCCGTAGGGGTGCGCAGCCTCGCTCTCCAGGTTGCCATGTCAAAGGTGCGGGTTTGAAGCCTTCTCTGCACGCCTGCACCTCGCCTCCATCCTCCTCAGCGCCCCGCAGGCCCCAGAGAGCCTGGTGGAGCAGAGGGCAGAGCAGCAGGCGTGCGGCGCTGCGATTCCGCTGCTCCCAGGAGGAATGACTGCAGAGCAGCACTTCCCCGGCTTCCCCTTCTGTGGAGCATTTCTTCAGAACATGGACATCTTTCTTCCCAAGTGACTCATCTCAGGTCTCCAGAGCCACCCAGCGTGGTTCTGTGGAAACAGGGACATATTGGAATAGTACTTAGGTCAAATAAGTATTTTACTCCAAGCCGAAGTTAACGCATCCACATAGTACGGGGTCTTGCGCTGAGCGCATGCACTGGCTGCGCAGGCGGGAGGGACGGAGCCTTTGGCAACAGATATGGAACTAAGTGCAGAAGTAACGTCAAAAATCGTGGATGCCACAGGAGCCAAACCTCCCTGTTTCACACGTTAAACGCCCGAGCAGCCGGCCCCGCCATAACACCAAAGAATTCCCCTGTGTCTCCTCAGGGCCACCGGCACCCGGCCCTGGGAAGGGCTGCCGGCACCACCCCAGCTCCCGGCTCCCCCCCAGCCCCGCCACCCCCAGCAGTGGCCGAGGAGGTGCTGGGCTGGTGCCAAGCCAGGGCCTGTGCCCACGCCTCTCCTGCGCGACACGGCCACAGCGCCGGCCACCCAACCCAGCCGTGCCAGGTTTGCGCTGCATGGAAGGGGGTGGAAATGCCCCAGAGGCCAGGCAAAGCAGGCGTAAGGCTGTCAAAGGCACTCATTTGTCAAAGGACAAAAGTCGGGCGTTTGTTTCAGGGGTTGAGGACATGAACATCACTTTCCTCCTCCTTTCCTGTTGCCAGGTTTGATTCTTCAACCAGATTAAGGAATCACCAAATTAACAATATTGCTTCTTTCATGCCTCCAATGCTTCCTTTCACTTATACTTGTATTTACCATCGACCCTACTTATTTCTTCTCCGGCTGAACTTCCAAAAGGTGCGAGCGAGCTGCCCAGGGCTCTGGAGCAGCCACCTTCAGGGGCAGAGAGAAGGAGGGCAGGGGGGTCCAGCCGTATGCCTAACGCTGTATGGCCCGGAGAAGGGCATCTCCTGTCCTCCTCTGTCTTTCTCAAGGCTCATTTCATTATACCTTTTCATTTATATGACAAAGATGCTTTTCCAAAGCAAAAAGTCCAGAAATAAACCTAATTTCTTCAAAATATTACTGTCCCTGGTAATAAAAACTGGTTTGGTTTGGGTGTTTTTTTGCAGACCTTTTCCCAGTCTTTTCTAGAATACACAGCGCTCTTCCTTGAGTTCTTCCTTACAGCAGAGGTAAGTCTACTATTTAAAATGCTATGGAATTCTCAGGACCACTAGTTTTGGTCTCTGTGCAGTCTCTGTGGATTTTCTTTCATGATTTCAGGTAAATATTTTTTTTTTTTTTAGGTGAAAGGAAAAGGTAGAAGAAAAAGGGTTAGAAAATTTAACAAATCTCTTGGGGGGGGGGGGGGCGGGGGGGGGACGGACACCACCAAAAAATATGATCTGAAACCTTCAGTTTCCAGTTAGTGGGAAAATATACTTCCAAAGAAGCAAAGGAGGGAATTTTTGTTTTCCAGTCTTCAAGCTTTGTGTGTATAAAACATCTGCACCATCCAGCTGCAGCACCTGATTCTGCTCTTGCTCCCCCTCTGGGAGCGGGAGGCTGAGCACCCATCGTGGTTTTACCACACAATAATCATTTGCTGAAAAAGGAGAAGAGAAAAAGGAAATGCAACCACATTCAACTGCCAAACCTTGTTTTTCTCCTCGGGGAAGAGCCGCAGCATTCAGCATTTCCCTTCCCATGGAGGGCAATCCACCCTTTGCGACAGAGGAACTTTTCCGGCACGTGAACAGTGGAAGCAGGAGAGGCAACTCCTTGGAGCCCATGAGATGCGAATATTCTCAGGCAGTTCCTGCCAACACACAGGGTGCAGCGCTTTGCTAAAGGCCAAACTCTCCTTCCACCAGCACGCAGATGCTCCTGACCCTCGGAGCCACATATCCACGCCGTCATATATACGGCTGCTGGTGACATAAAGCACGTCTCCTCCTGCCCGGGAGGAACAGAGCTCCTCCAAGGGGCTGAGGGTGGCAGCCAGTGGCTGAGCCCAGCCCCAGCATCCCCTCGCTTTGTCCTGGCCTGTGTCACACTCCGAAGCTGGATTGACCAGCATCCCTCCGGACTGGGCACGGTCCCACCCCAGCACCCCACCCGCTATCGAACAGCTCCCAAGCCTGCACCCGTAGGGCTGGGAATGTTCGCACAGCTCACCCCAGAACCAGAGAAACCGCTTCGGTCCTCTGTTGTGATATCCTTTTCTACAAAACCAAGCTGAAAAAAAGAAAAAAAAGAAAGGAAAACGTGGTAGGTGAGATTGACAGAAAAAAGCTGGTAAAAAAAAAATCACAAAAAAGATAATGCACACTACAAGTGTATTATTACTCCAAGTATTAAGGTCACCGTTAACTCCTTCACTGGTTTGCTGTAAGAAACCAAAGGGTGGATGTTAAAATATCTATGCAACTTTTTCTAACATAAGATGTTAAAATAACTATGCAACTTTTTCTAATGTAACAATGTGGTTGCCAGGTAAAGATCTTGGGTTTTTTTAAAAAAAAAGGTAAAGGAGGTAGAAGAAGGAAGGGGACGAACAAGTTAAGGTCTATACTGTAAACAACAGATTGTGAATTCCCAAGTCTGCCTCATGCCAGTGCGCGCACACACACGTATTTTGGGTTAGTTTCCCCGTCCGTGCCTCGAGGTGTATTTCTCAGCCGTTTCTCCTTGTGAGGGTTAGAAATGCACCTCCCAGAAACAAAAGAAAGATCAGATTTTCATGTCGTATTGTGGACATTTGTTAGAGAGTTTCCTAACAAGGAGCAACACGGATAACACAGCCGAACACTACAGCTTAATCCTGAAGAATTTTCTGTCTGGATTAGAGAAACATTAAACAAATATTTTGAGGTTACTCGTAGCAAACACATTCTGAACTCGTAAATATCCTGGCACCACAGAACTCATCTCACTCAAGAAAAAAGTATTAAACAATGCAATCCCTGTAACGCAAATCCTCAGTATCAAACCTGTACATAGGGCACCTCACCAGCTAGAAGTGAATAGCAGAAATATTTGGAAAAATTTGAAATTAAGAACACATATTAGAAAACTGCAGGTTCTGGGAAAAATCCTCATCAGGAAAGACAGACAAAATATGTTGCGAATTTTTCACTATGCTTTTTTCTCTGTGACACGTAACCTGGAACGCATTGTGTTAGTTTTGTGCAAGTTGCATGTTTACTCTATTAAGAGTAATTTTGTGTGAGCTTAAAGGGCACCTTTGAAGAAAGAAAATAGCCTCTAGTGGCATTTCTACATAACCAGGGAGCACATGGTAATATCTTTGCCTTAGCATCCATAAAATCATTCTAGAGAAACACATAACCATGATTTATGATTTTCTGCCAACCCTGGACTTTAATTTCTTTAATATATTGGAGATCAAAATCCTTACTAAACACAAATTTTATCTCTTACATTTTTCTTTTGTAAACAGGGAAGTGACACATTCTGTGATTGCATAATGGAAAAAAGAAATCATAACACATGGGCAGAATGCTCCAGATCTCATGTTTGCATACTAAATAGGAAAACAACTTTCTGCCTAATGAAAAAATGTTACAGATTATTAGGAACAGCCACAGAAGTAATCAATCAATTTATCCAATGGACTGGGCCACAGTCTGCTTCCAAGAAGGCTTTTTAATGTTTATGGCTCTTGAGTTGCATTGTTTAATTAATTGAACAACATGAAGCTTCTAATCTTAGAGGTTTAAAGGTAAAACATTTTCCTTAAAAACAAACAAATCCAATTAATTAATTAATGATAGGTTCACCACTCACAAAGAAGGGTGACTGGGGGAGGAGGCAAGGCGCGCGGCCGAGCGATGCTCCCCAGCAGTACGTGCCTCGCCTCCGGCGCCAGGGGAATCTTTGGAGGCGTGAGAACATTTTCTCCCTCCGTTTCTGGTACTTCGTTATGAAGGTTCTTGTTTGTGCTGTTGATACCTGCCCACACACACCTGCTCACCTTCACGGAGACCTGGACTGACACATCTCCACATAAATCACACCAGGGGCAGCTTTTCCAAGCTGTTTGGCGATCATTTAGGCCTCCTTATAAATAAGCGCCTGTCTATAGATCACCATATCTTTTCAGATTAACTCTTTAAGTGTTAAAACGTAAATGGCAGCGTTGCTGCTGGAATTCATCAGAAGGCAGCAGTCTGCCGTGGGCCAGCCTTGGGAATGGTGGCCACGGAGGAAGAGCCCTCCTGCCAGCCACCGAGTAACTAGACTTAAATGTTTTAAATATTCTTTAGGAGAGATTTTATAGCACAACCAAAAGGTCTCCTAACGTACAAAGTTGCACTGAAAGTGCAGGTGGAGAAGAAAATGCAGGATGCAGAGGAATAAAAGACAGGATGCAATAAAAACACATGATAAATGAAGTGTGAAAAGTTACTTGAAAGAAGTCGGTTATTTAAAGCTAAGCTCTAGCTCTTTCTAATCAATACTTCCACAATAATTACGTGAAAATCCAGAAAAATGGATTAACTAGGCAGCATAAGAAATTCAGCTTTGAGCAGCAACATAGATGCAATTGTAATTATGAAGCGACTGCACACCAATTCCATAATGAAAAAAAAAGCATGACTTATTATGGAGATGGAATACAGTAAGAAAGCATGTGAAATGCAAATGCAGCGTAGCTGCAAATTTTCCCCATAAAGGCTGAATCATTTGTTAAATATGCAATAAAAAGGTGACACTCCAAGCACTTAGACTGAATTTACCTATCTGTAAACAAAAATCTATAGAAGACATAAAAGAAAAGCTTCACTAGCATTACTGTCCGTTTTCAGGGAAAAGCAACATTTACATCCAGCAGAGAGTATTACTATATCATGAAAAAGCTTGCCAAATCTCTGTTTGGACTCAGCATTTACAGTAGAAATCTATGAATCCTATAAAACCAGACTGTATTATGGAGATGCTGGCAGACCTCCAGTGAGGTGCATAATGGCAAACTTGATTAGTTTATTTTTTTCTTCCAGATCACAACGAATGTTCAAAAACAATTATGTTGTTAAAAATAACATATATATATACACACACCAAGAAAATAAATTATTTATTCTCATGTATTTCAAATAACTGCTTTTTTTTTGCCTTTTTTGGTTTTTTTTTGGTTTTGGTTGTTTTGTTGGGGTTTTTTTGCATTTCAGAAGGTACTGTCAGGCAGTATTGGACAATAAATAGACAGACAGATTATAAAATAAATGCCCCAGTACTTATAATAGTAGGGATCAGGATTCAATTCAGGGAATGCACTTGGAGAGTGCACAGACTTATTTCTGTGATCTGGCTGAGCCGGATTGGAAGTATTCCCTTGTCTTTGCAGCGCCAAGCTTGCACATTGACAGCAAAATAGGTCGTGTATTTTTGCTAACTAAAAAACTGCAGAAAGAGTTGTTGTAAACTGCAAGTCTGAATAGCATAATGCAAATAATTTGAAGAGCCGGTGTTCACAATGCACAGAGCCTCCTTAACAGTTTCATTTCCACAGTGAACTTTTGCATTTGACAACTGATGGGCTATCTTACAGCATACTTTTTAGTTATAGTGAATACCTGAGATCCCATATATAAATTTGGGTCCTTTCAGATTTTTGTGCATCTGCTGATTTTTCTCAATTCTCGCTTTCCCCCTTGTACTCAAAGATGGGCTTTTCTCCTCTTTACCCTCTTGGACCCAGCACCATGAGTTTCATTGATGGTCCAAGGAAGCGTCTGGAATAAGATCAGTAAAGGGCCATAAAGTAGCGTTATCTTAGAAGCCTCAGCTACACATCTAGCACAAAGGTATAAAATCATTTCACATCTTTGCTCAGAATGGCGAGATATATATTTGATTGCATGGTGTACATATAATCAGCATTTCCCAGCTAAATGCCTCCCCCCCAAGGAGAAAATCAGAACTCAAAAGGCAGCAGCCGTTTTCAAAAGACTTGATCCCAACTCTAATGACAGTGTGTAAACAAAAAGTTCCTATTTACTTCAAAAAATACTCATCTCAGGTCTTCGGGAAGAGATTAACGAATCTGGAATCTGAGAACAACATCATATATGACAATTAAGAGCTACGCAAGTTCCGAACAAATCCCTGTCAGGGTACACAGAACTTTCAGAAGTTCCTTCGTGGAATCAAACGTGCACACCTGGCTTTTACCCAGACTTCTGAGCCTCCCACCAAAATACAGCAAGAGTAAGACCACACAAGTTGAGGCAACCCCTAAATCCCAGGACCCCGAATCAGGCTTGTCTCAGCTACAGTCAGCAGCGTTTGGGTGCAGAGCAAACTGCCCGCAGTCTCACCTGTATTGCTGAATGCCTTCAGCCTGAATGCCACAGGGTATGAAACATCCCCAACCGCCTGACCCAGCATCCCAGCTTCCCCTGGACACGCTGGGAAGCTCTGAATTACTTCCAGTATTTTCTTCTTGATTATAACGAGTTAATCACTTTGCCAGAACGGATGAGGTATCTTTTAATAATCCTCCCTCGCCACTTGGGCAATGATGAATTGCAGTTTCTGCTGAAGATTAAGCTAATGTTATCTAAATATTATTGTTTAGAATATTGTTGTTATAATTATTATACAACACGTGCAATAAATAATTATACATCATTAGTATTCTCCCAGCCCAAGAGGAAATAAATGACCTGCAGCAAGATGGTCTGTTAACCTTGAGTCAAGCAGTTCTTACCCATTAAACAGGTTATTTTGCTGATACGCTTTCCTCCCCAGCCCTGCAGCGAAGGATGGAGCTCCTCAACCTTTCTAACTTGGAAGGGCCACCAAGCAGGACTGCAAATGCAAACATTACATACCCTGTGCTGGAGCTGTGCTATCTATGTCAGGAAAATGTATCACAAAGTTTTCTTGTTTTCTTGAATGTGAAAAAAAAAATTTCCCACTGCAACATCAGATTCAGTTTATCTATACTAAGTTTTCAATCTTTAAAAAACCTTTGTTCATCAGTGTTCTTTTTCATGGTATGTATAGTCCAAGACTTAATGGGTCTGTTAGATTAAGCATTTGCATAAATAGCTCCATTCATTTTTTTGAACTGTCACCAACCATGGAAGAATGGCTATGTTACTTTTATGGTACCAGAAATGGAAAAAAAATACCGTTTTACTTCCTAGTCCTTTGTATTTTCAAACTAAAAAAGTTGCTAAAAAAAAGGTATACCAACATTGAAACTTGTCTTCTCTCTAGAGGCTTTAATGAGAGAAATAAAATATCCAGTATTCACTCATTTCACTCAGATGCCCACTGCATCAGCTTTGGAACTGGGAAGTGACAGCAGACTGAATAGAAAGATGTGACAGTTAAATAATTTGCAAAATATGGTGGGGGAAATTCATTACAAATAGTTGCAAGATCTTCCCAAATGAATGCAATGTTCTAACTCAAAAGGCAGCTGTAGAAAACATATACAGAAAAGGGACCACAAGTAAAATTAATAATAATAATAATAATAATAAAATATTCTTGGAAAAGCTGAGGGCTATTAGTAGAAAATTGTCCACATTCAGCTTCTAAGCTGAACTGACACCAACATCACGCGAAGCTGCAAAAGTAAAAATCTAAACCCACTAGAACCAAAGAGCATTTCTTGAGAAAAGACGATGCTCATAAAAAATGACATAAAATGAGAACCTTACATGAAATTAAAGAAGGAGATGCTCTGCAGAGGGACTGTGAAAAAAAAAAAAATCAGGGGACTTACCAGACCTGCAGAGGGGAAAGTTTTATTGAAACACAATATATGCAAACAGTGTACTCTGCTGGCTTTATGGATGTGCTTCCTCTGATGTGACTTTGTTTTAAATAATACTTTGCTTTAAGGTGGCAGTTGGGTGACTTATTACCAGTCCCCAGAAGAGAAAAGAACTGCAGCATAGACAGAAGTAAGAGCTGCTCAGATAAATCACGGAAAGTGGAAAGAGGACCGTAACCTCCGTCACTGCTTAAGGAGAGAGAACCATGCACATGCCTTCAGAGAACCGCAGAAGCCTGAGATCTGTGACCCGGAGGTGACAACACTCACTCGAAGGCAGCAGATAAGATCAGATCGTTTATAGCACAGGTCCTGGTTATTGGGTGGCTTGGGGTTTTTTGCTTGGCTTTTTTGGGGGTTGTGTGTGTGTGTGCGCTTGTTGGGTTTTTTGTGTTTTGTTTTTTTTTTTTAAATTAAAATTGCAAGTTACAACATTACCTATTTCTAAAGAATTTGCTGTTCTATAAATTTCAGAACAATATATGCTGGGGCACCTGCCCTTTAGATTTCCGGAGGAAAACAGTGGAAGATTCTCATGAGGTCCAGAATAATCAAGACAACATCTTCTATTATTTTATACAGTGTCAAATATTCTGTCTAGAATTAAATAACCAAGCCACACTGATTTTGCCAAGATCTTTGATGAAGCAATCTGCACTGGATTTGTCAGATAAGCAAATATATTTATATTCCTGTCACATATGTTTTATTTTCATTTTAGACCTTTTACAAAGGCCATAAATAGGTTTCTTGGAAGCTTTAGAAGTTTAAGCTTGTGACCTCTAAGCTTTTACAAGAGAAAACAAAAGGATGCTTACTAAAATATGAGGAAGGGTGCTCCATTTCTAAAGGATATTCTTTGCGCTGGAGTTGTAATGGAACTATACCACACCTACTTAGAGAACAGGGCCAAACACAGCTCTCAGTTACAGCACTTTAAATCCTTGGAGGCCCTTATTACTAGGAAAATAGAGTAAGATTTCAGTAAAATCAATTTTTAAAAGCACTAGGAGTTTGCTGTTGACCTCAGTTACAGCAGTCTCTGCAGCTTTGCAAAAACATGCTCGCTCTCTCTTAAATCTGACTGACGCCATTGATGAATTGTGCTGTAAAATTTACTGTTTCAGTCCCTTAATGTACAGAAGCTGCTGCTTGTGTTTCTGGACTATGAAGTCAGCTGTGAAAAGAAAGACTATTTTCAGGCCAGTGAGTGGTTTTTCCAAGCTAACTGCAGAAATGCATGCACAGAAATGCAGGCATCTCTCCCTCCAGTCCCGCATCCCGTCTCAGCTCCTTCGGCGTTAATTAACCCACAGCAGCACCAGGCGTTTCGGAGAGTGGCACAGCCAAGGGAGCACTGAACTAAATTGTCTCCAGCTCTAGACACTCACCAACTACTAAGCAAGCCAAAAACCAAACCAGAAAGTAAGTTGGTTCATTCTGATGGAACTGGACTACTGGACTACTACCTACCTTGCTGAGCAATATTGTCTGATTTCTTTTTTTTCTTTTTTTTTTTTTTTTTTTATACTTGGCTCTCAGTTGTGTACCTGTTATTTCTCTTGCTTTATCTATAGTGGTGTGGTGCTTCAGAGTTTTAATTGTGGGGGGTTTCTTATTATTACCACCCCATAACAAGATCCTTGTCCATGACTACAGCATCTGGTATACCACGGTATCTCAAGAACCATCTCATGCCTTCAGACTTCACTTCTTCGGTGCACACTCAGAAGTTTTTGGACTTTTTAACTGATATGGGCTCAAATAAATCTGGTTTTCATGGTTTTCTAATGAGGTAACACTATTTCCATTTTCTCTTTTCTTTTTCAGTTTTTTTTCCTCCGTAAAGGATTGTTCTTGGTGGCACCTCATAGCACAAGAACGAGCAGTGGTACGTAAATACCTTACCCAATACATACCTATCAATAATGCATATCCAAACTTCCAAAGCCTTTTTGTGTTTTACCATATCTCTGTTTGCCATCAACCCATCGCGTGCACTCTGACCCTGCACACTTGACACATTTTAATAGACAGAAGGAACAAAACTATCAGTTCTCCCTGGCACCATCTGGGGTTCTTTTACAGTTACTTTCTTCCTAGCTGCCTAAAGCTCAACGCAGCTTGCTTTTTTTTTTTTTTTTTTTTTTTTTTTTTTTTTTTTTTTTTCTACAGCATCTCCCTAAGCTTCTTTGCTTGGCTTCGGGTTGCTTCACAACATCACCTTTCAAGCCTTTACCTTTGTCACACGTTCCAGGCAGAGCTGCTGTAAAGCTCTGGAGAGGGTTTTTTTCCCCCCTTGCTATTCTCATTCTGCTTCGAGTGCACTGCAATTACAACAGGATATGAACTATCCTCCACCGTTATAGATGTGTTCAATTTTCTCTCTGTTAGTAGAAGTCTTTTCCCATCACTTTGGCCTGACAAACGTGACATTCACACATTGATTGTATATGTCTGCTTTACACAGCATAGCTAATGACTATCCCATATCCTGACTTGAATTTTAGATTAGTTTTTCTACTGCTGAGCATTCCATCCCATCAATAATTGCAGAACAATTATCTCATTTGTGGATTTTTTCCCCAAATGCTGAACAAATCCATGAATCTTATAGTATATGATGCAGTAAATGTAAGGTTTTAAACTAATACTTCATTCTAGAGACTCACTTCGCTGTGTCTATCAGCCTGCAGACACCCCAACGACTTCTGTGGGGCTGCATATTCTCAAAAGGGAATACGGTTCGCCTCATGCATTGCCAGCTACTAAGTGTTCTCTGAAAGTAGTTACGTGGTTCTGTGACACCAAATGTTCTGAAATTTGAGACTTAATCTTAAAAGCCAAAACGGAAAATAGATTTCTATCATAAAACCTCGTCACTGTCTCACCTGATTCTTCCACCACTTGCCTTAATACAAAACGCTTTATAAATCACACTGTTTTCTAGAGGTAAAGGCCAATCATATCACAGAAGATTTTCCTTTTATCTCACGAGGATCTCAAACTTCATCTCTTTTGCCAGGCGCTATTTTGGGCAATGAATCACGGGTGCCATTTACTCTGTTACACAGCTCTTCATTTTGGACTCTCCATCCTGAGTATAAATATCAAGTCTCACTCGAACTCACTTGCCCATTTCTGCTTTTTTAAATTAATTTTTTATAGGCTCTGAAATGAAAAAGAAAATAGTAGTACTACCAATCTGATTTCAGATATCAAAGAAAAATGTGATGGAAAGATCTTTTTTCCTGATCTCTAGGCTCCTCTCCCTTCCGCACGCTGAAAAACTACCCTAATTTCTTCTCCCTAAAGAATACTGTAGAGATCCTGAACGTTAAGAGATGCAAAGCCGTCTCTGAGCTATGGCTCGTTCCTGGACCAGATCCTCCTTAGCCTGAAGAGACAATCCGATTTAGAAAATTAAGATTCTCAAACCAACTGGTGATAAAAAGTGAAATCTCTTCTTTCTGTATCTAATTGGAAAAACTCAAACTGAAGAATATTTAGTGGAAGTCTTTCCCAAGGAATGCAGCAGTTAAAGTCTTTCCTAAAGAAACCTATGATGTCAAATTCAAGGCATGCGATGTCCAATTTGAGGCCAGGAGTCAGACCTTGGTGTTTCAAACTCAGGAGACATGTTGATGGGTTTGAGTGACAGTTTCTGAATTTCAGAAGCCTTCTGGTTTTGCCTAATGTATCTTCCAGTGCATGAAATGTTGTGTGCAGTCAAAAAAAAGGAGATGAATAATGAGAATATTTAAATCCTCACCACTGCCCAGTGCTCCTGAAATTTAAAAGAGGAATCTACCCAATCTGCTAAAACTTACTTCGCTTTCCTCTTTTTACAAACAGGAGGGGAGAAAAACTGAGTTACCCATGCATTTTTTTTCCACATTTAAACAAAAATTACCCCAGTGAAAGACTGAGGCAACCGTAATTCACTGGACATTTTCCTGCTTGGTGGTTAATAGAAAAAAGTACAGTGACAAAGTGACAGAAGGTTTTCTTTGTGTAACATAAAATAGGGGAGTGAAGAGATATGACAGAGAGAAATCAGGGCTGCTGTGTCTCAGCATGTATTTTGAGAATTCTAGCCTCTGTAGTTTAAGGTAACTATTTCAATATCGAGGACAAAACTTATTCTCTGAAAGCATTTCATGGGTCAAAAAGATGAACACGACTCCATCAGAAACAAGGAAGTGGTTACAAATCCACTACAAAAGTTAAGGGCATGCTGGAATGAGGAACACTTAAAATAGGGATCATGAAATATGGCTATATTTCATATTTATCTCCAGTGGAAGTTGTAGAGTGATACAAACGTCTATGTATTGTTTCTGTGTCTCACTCAGTTTTATTGTAGATCAATCACTGAATACTCTTCATGAATAAATATATTTCTGCCAGTGCTTTAGATATAGATTTTTCCATTATTATTTTTCAATTCCTTCTTGTGCTGCCTTTATATGGTCCTAGTCCCTTTCACTATGCTCCCAGGAATTGAATTGGTGCCGTCAGGTTTCCTTATTTCACGGAAAGGAATAACTGCCTTTCATAACATTTTTATCATTTCACCACACCTCCCCATCGACGCATCCCTACAGGTACAAACATGAATATAAACAGCAGCTACAATTACTCTATCCTTTTTTTTTTTTTGCATTATATCAGTGCCTGGAGATACCAGCCAAGAACAACGTCCTTTAGAGCTGTGATCTATGAGGGCACAGTCCTCAGTGATAAAGTCCTTGGTATTAACCCAATAAGATATGCAAGGTGCCAACAAGAAATGAAAAAGAAACAAACCCACAAGCATTTGTTCATTGCTGGTGTGCAGACAGAAGCTGGATTTGTAAAAAAACCCCATTCTCTGCCTCTTTTGGTCCAAACAATTACGAGGTCTTTCACTTTTCACCCTTGCTGAGAACAATCCTAAGCAGTTAAAACACTACTTAATCTCAGAAGTTCATGTCAGGAACATTTCAGAGAAAAAAAGAAAAATACGCCCAGCTAGCATAGACAATATTAAAAGGGAAAGCTACCGCTTTGATAATATCTCAGAACAAAGCAATAAGGACAAAAGCTTTGATAGCTATCTATAGCAGGGTTCTGCAAGGTTCTCCATTTAAGCAGGGGAGGACTTGGGGGGATGGTACTACTCACTGGGTAGTGAATATCACCTTTCAGGTGATGCCTACCAATCAAAGAAATAAAGCTTTGAAACTTTGGTTGGAAACAAAACTGTTTGTAGCTAAGCTGTGGCTATTTGAAGACAAGCAATGAGGGGAAAAATCAGCTTAATGTAAAAGACATTTTTACTGCTTACTACAAACTGATGTGTTGCACTGGCAAATAACATTTGCAACTATTGGCAGAATTGCAAACACTTGCAGAAGTAGATTTGCAGGAAGGATTAAGTATGGAACTGGCTGTTCCTGTGCTATTATTCACTTTGCTCTGATGCTTCTTTTACATATCCTTGAACATCTTTTACATATCCTGGAAATTGGGAGCTCTCACCCAATACCTTGTTTAAGGATCACATTTGGGGAGCCTGATTCCCTGTGTAATCACGCCGGTTTTGCGAGGCCCCTGCATAAAGTTGCATGAAACAGATGGAGCCAGGTGAGCTGCTGGGCTGAGCACCTCAGCAGCCTGAAAATCCTGCTAATTCTTTCAACAGCCACGAGGAGGCCAGGAAGAGAGCACAGACAACGGTGCGCTTACTATGGGTGCGGGCAGGAGCTTACGCACATGCTCAGCTTCAACAGGTCCACGTGAGTGATGCTTCACTCGTGCTGTGCACTCGCCAAGTTCCCTCGTCCACCACAGCACCCAGCTGCCTTAGGAAAAACAATGCAAAGCTTAAGCTACTAGCCCATTAATAGTTAAAACCTACAAAATAAGGACCTACGCCGCAGCACACCTTGCATGGGAGTTTTACGTTACCGTAAGCTTGGAGACGTGGCTGCTAAGGACTTGGAAAGCACAGATTTTGTAACACAGCACAATTGCTCTGAAAAAGAAAAGAGCCCTCACTGAAAAACAAACAAACAGAAAAAGCAAGTCCAGGAGAAGCTCCTTCAGAGAAAAGGAGAAGCAAAAAAGAGGGACGAGAAATGGAATAATCAACTGAAACAACAACAGGTATGGGATTCGTTCTGTCAGTTCTTCTGTATCTTCCCTGTTCACTTTTTGGTGGGTCACTTGAGCCGTCATTCTTGCATGAGAAGCTATAACAGAAACAGCCAATTTAGTAAATCTGGGGCAAACTAGCGTCACACAGAAGTCATCTACCCTGGAAAAATTAACAGATGTACTTCCAATGGTGAAAGGTGGGTAGGCAGGAAGATTTCATGGCTGTAACACAAAGGACTAGAATTTCAGCGGCTCCTCACAATCAAAGCCATCAGAAACCAGCCAGCTAACTCTGAGGAGACAGCTCCGGTCTGTTGACACCCATTTTTCAGAGACCTGAACACCTGCATCTCCACCTGGTTTGCACTAGTCAATACCAGTCAATACTGTGAAGGTAATCTCCAAAGAACTTGGTACCACGAGGCTCGGTGATGGTTCATCCAGTCCTCTGCCCTTCCAGTGCTCTCAGCTGCTCTGCCCTGTGCTTCTTTGCAGGCCACTGAGAACCGGGGACACCGCTGAGGGATATCCTCCAGCCCCAAGCATATAAGATGCTCCACGGGAACGTGCTGCTGGGCTTCAAGCCAGCTGGACATCTGAGCTGAGCCCACAGTCTTCCTGAGCATGTCAATCGTTGACACCAAATCCTCCACCTGCATTTCTGCCGCTTCATGAGCAGCACAAGTAGTTGTTAGGGAAGGGAAAAAACTAAAAATAACCCGCTCTGACAGGACACTTTGTGAGGCGGTGGAGTTGTCTGTTTCAGGCTACTGCTTCTGCAGAGCTTCAAACACTCTTTTAATGGGCAACTTGGGAAAACAAGGACAAGCATCTACAGGCAATCGCCAGCGGTACGGAGTGACTGACTGAACGGCACACTGAGTCGATACCTCCGCTGTTTACCTCGAGAAGACGAAAATCAGATGAAGTTTTTGGCAGATGGAACAATTTTCCCCACAAGGAATGGGCACAATGAGTTTGAATATGTATTCCTGAAACACAACAAAGGTGCTCAATTAATTTTGGAAAGTCAGTATCAATTTCTAAACTTCCATTGAGATACCATAAATAATGCTTTGCAAGCTTATTAATTTAATAGCTCTGATATTCATTCTGTTTCATCATGTGTTTCATAGATTTTATTCATTTTGATTTGTTTTTTCCTCCTCAAATATTATTTTAAATAGCTTTCATGAAATTGCTGCATAATAAGTGTACCCTTTTGTTCTTATTCAAGGAAGCTCAGCAAAAGCATAACAAATAATAAAGCTGATAAAAGGATACATGAAACGCATACCAAAATCCAGGAGGCTTATTCTGATATCAGCACCATTTAACTTCAAGCCAAGACACGTATCTCATCAGGCAGCATCTTACCAGGCTCTTGGGCAATGGATTCATGTCAGCAGCAGAGCCCAGCAAGCAGTGGAATTCTGGGTTCTCTCATCAACCCTCCGTGCGATGCAGTGAGGTGTTATTTAGCCATCCGGCTCAGAGAGGTACGAGGGCCATTCCGTGGCTTTCAACTTTGCTGGGTGAGCTACAATTAAAATTAGTTGTTAACAAGAAAACAAAATACGCAATGGCTGTGGTGGAGTCTAAAATAAATTCTGAAATTTATGGTCGTGCACTTATATTTTGGACAGTGAATGCGACTGAATAAGGCAATTATTTCTAATTGGGGGGGGGGGGGGGGCTAGGGTCATTCCATTAATTATGTCCATCACAGCTATTTAACAATATTGATTAACAAGATAAGAAGCAGAATAAGCCATTCATCCCTGAATGGGGTTTTTATAGATTTTGTAGTGAATTCCTACAATGTATTTCAAAAGGAAAACAACAGGATTGGAGGTGCCATAATGCCAACAAAGCAAGATTTCAAAAAGGCTATTCTGAAAAACATTCCTGAAGCAATCTGCTTTTGTTAATACGGAATAATTATTGAGCTAAATAAACATAGAAGAGCATTCCATAAGTGTGCCTGACGTACACAGGGAAAACACTCTTTGATCCTTGAAGCAAAGGGATTCCAGACCCAAACTTTGCAAGGCTGAAGACAAAGACAAATTAAAATCTGATTGACTGCAAGCGATTAGGAAGAATGCAGATTTGCCACAAGGAGTCCTGAATTAACATGGAAGTGGTTGTCTGAGAATGGCTCAGTGTAATCCCTGGTTTAACTCAAAAACAGTCAGTGGAATCAAATTATGAATTATTTTGTCTTTGAGATATTATGAAAGAGAAATACAGACATACATATGTTCCCTCTCACTCAGACACACACACACACACTTGCTCCTCCACATGTTTTGCAATAGACAAGTTCTCAATCTGTGCGATACCCTACTATTTCCAAAATAAAAGTAAGGGGGGGTTTCCTGCGCTTTTTTTTTTTTTTTTTCTTTTCCTCTTTTTTTTTTTGTTTGGTTTTGTTTTTTGGTTTGGTTTAGTTGTAGTTGTTTTTTTTCCCCATATATCCTCTCACAATATAGTGATTCATACCCAAGTTTGGTGGCAAGCAACCAAGTGGATAACAAACATACATGGTGCTTCTGAAGCCCCAGAGCCAAACTGCAAATTGGAAACGCACTCCTGGTTATTCCATCAACAAAAGAGATCCTTGATGTGCAATTCCACTCATCATCCCTCTTAAGCCATTATCAGGCAGCTGAGATGAGACAACAATGAATGAGCATGTGCCTGATTGTTAGCATGTCAGACATACATTATTAAAAACGGTAGGGGCAAGAAGAAAGATGAGAGCGAAGGCATTTGCTTCTTTGTTCAAATGCTAGAAAGCTTATTTGGGAAAATAGGAGTTCTAGGATGCACTGACATGGATATAAGGCTTGACGCAATGAAGGCATCCAAACC
This sequence comes from Falco naumanni, assembly GCF_017639655.2. Taxonomy (NCBI): domain Eukaryota; kingdom Metazoa; phylum Chordata; class Aves; order Falconiformes; family Falconidae; genus Falco; species Falco naumanni. The sequence goes on from NC_054055.1 coordinate 117,952,626, forward strand.
TTCTCTGCGTATTTTGCATAATGAAGTTTCTGAGTATTTTCCCTTTTACGTTAAAGGAATACATAGGCCAGGCTCATCTGATTTAGAAACATACTCTGACACCTGAGAGAATTGCTCTTAAATCTTAATATCACATTTTTTTTAATATTGTTTTAAGCCAAGCAACTATCCCACAACTAACACAAAAGCAAAGTTTTTCTGACCCTGTCTATAAATTACAAGTTATCGGTCATATTCAAAATAATTTTCTCTTATTCACTGCTTTAGAAAAGGAATGCAAACCGTGATAGGTTTTAGAATATAAAGCAATCACCAATTGTTAACAACTATATTTAAATTATTTTCTTAATGAAAACATTTAAGAAGCATTTGTAGTTACATTGTTCACATCAAAAATAAAGCCATGGTTGGGCTGGTAATAACTGCTGTCCTTATTCAGCAAAGAATGAGACCCGCTCAGAACACCTCCTTCAGACCAGAGATATAACAGAACAAATGCTAATTGGGGAAAACCCCCAAACCCTAAACAACCCTCTCTATTGGAAATGCACAACTCCAGCTCCCTCAATACGCTCACTTTGGTAGGCTGAGATTCTTTAGGGAAGTTTACGCTAAGAAACATCATTGTTTTACATGTAAATGTAAAATAACAACTCACATGACCAAGAAAGAGATGTGCAACCTTAAGACAGATTAAACCTGTGAAGCATTCCATAGTGGCCATCAGAACTTTGAGGAAAAACCCAGAATTGACTTCTGCCAGACACCGACACCGCTGTGCACCAGGAGATGCTGCAGGTCAAGGTCTGGCCCTAAGTTTCCCGACATACCAATTCCTTACTTAAAAATGTAAGCTTCCCAGAAAAATTCAGTAAAATATGGACTACTGTCAACACGTTGGACTGTGTACTTGTTGTAAGCACCTTAACAATGAAATTACATCTTTTTAAGGTTAGTGTTCCTGACAAAGGTGCTGACAAAGTTTGCGAATGCCTCTGACCAAAGCATCTGAGAAGGTTCCAGAAGAGATACTCACCAGCGATGCTGGATGATAAGGGCAACTGAACAAATGAGGGTGCATCTAAATCGAACAACAGAGCTATTAATCTTACAACGGGGGCATTTTGACATCCAGCTGTATGTGAATCAGATGTGTTCTACATGAGACATAACTCACTGCATACTTTGGCTTTGCAATAAAACCACAAAAAGTAAAAATATAGATGCTAATTTATAAAATTTATAGATTTTAAAAGATACCACCCCAGAGTCACTTTAGTGGAACGACTCCTGTCGATATCAAAAAGCTATAGCTGAGACTAGGTATTCAATTACCAAAAAACTTAAGTTTGTGCTAAAATAGTGAATAACTGTGATCAGAGCAGCTGTGATCTCTGTGGAGACTCTTGTGCACATCGGATGAAACCAGGAGAATGTCGCTGGGGTTGCGGGTGCAGATGGGAAAGGGGAAACATTGCCAGAACGTTGGGAACTTTTGGAATACTTCTAGGAGTCAATTGTAAAACTTGATTAAGCCATGCTATTGTTTATGGATCTTAATGCTTTCAACATTACAAAGCACAAAGCAAAACTTCTTTTCTTTTTTTTTTTAAACACAGAAAACAGATTCTAACAAGATTACTTTAATGCCACAAGGTATAAACTACAGCATAATCACCGTGTTCTTAAACCCACAGTAGATCCCCCATTCTTTGACTTTCCCAGGGCTGAATACTCCAGTGTTGGCTTCTGTGGTTGAAATCCATAATGTATCCCCTTTATGTGCTTATTTCTCCCCCTTCACAATGCTTTTGCAATGAAAGAATTATGTTCTATTAAACCCTTGCATTCTTATAGCTACCAAGTCTTTCATGTTTCTGTCAACAGAAACAAGCTTTGAACAGGATCAAGTGTAATTACAAGCTTTTTATTGTTATCACTACTTATATTTATTAAGGGACAGCAGACTTTGTAAGCAATTTTTTATATTTTTTTAAAACAGAGGTGACATCTTATATTCCAGCTATATGGCAGAGTCAATTCTATTTCTTCCCACATTGCAGCTGTCCTGCAAAAAGTCAGATTTATAGATACCAGTGGGAATTCTTCCTTTAGATCTGTTCAACAAGGACCACGGTTTTGACTGAATAGTTGTGGCTGAGTAGGTACTGCAGCATCCAAAAAAGAGCATCTGTGCTTTTAGTTTTATTTGCAGATATGACAAAACCTGCAAGCTGGGGAGGAAGCCTGTGAGCTTTGTAGCACAAGCGCCCAAAAGTCGGTGCCTTCCCATACTGACGGGCAGGTCTCTGCCTCTCTGAAAACGTAGCTCTAAGACCCAGAGAGGAATTAGAAACAAAACAAAAACCGACATATTAAATAAATTCCGTAGCATGCCAGCCCTGCTACCTGTCTCATGATACTTCTTCACAGATTAAGTAATAAGCATCTGCTTATCTGCGGTTGCCAGGCTCTTTAGTTTCCAGTTATCAGGTCCTCAGTCCCTTCTGCTTCTCCTTCCTGCTCCTGCAGCATCCCTCCCGCACTTCTCAGCGGCTGTGGCATTTCACCAGTGACACAGGCAGGTGACAAACTACACACCGCACTGTTCTGCACTTATTTGAATCTGGTTCACAGAAGAATTGCGCTGCTGAACTGTACTAACCTCTACACGCTAAGGCAGAGTTTGTCGTATTTACTTCTGACTGCTGACGTGCGGTTTGGCTGTGTCGTTCCCCATTTTGTTTGATTGCAATAGAAAAACTCGGTCAGGTGTCAGAGTTGGCTGCTTTGAGTAAATGCCGTCGCCAGGCTGTCCCAGTTCAAAGCGAGTTCACCCCCTTAACAGGGCCTGAAGTGGAAAGGTGGTTACATGGAGAAAGAGCTGCTGTACCTTGACTAACACGGAGGTCAATGCAGCCAGCTCGCAAAGATGCACAACTCATTTCAACAGGTCCCAGGCGCAGGACCGTGCTGGCACTATCTGAAGTAGCAGGACCGTAGCAGAATTTTCTTGGGAAACAGAACTGTGCTGGGGCTACCAGGACTCCCAGCTTCTTTGTAGTTCCAGAAAATGCAGAGGTTGCTTGACAAGCTCTGAGAAGGCTGCCATGGCTTTAAAGGATGAGGCTGTAAAAAACCAGGTAACCCAGGCTGACCCATGTACTTGGCTGGGAAGCTGGGATGTTGTCCCAGGGCTGTCCCAAGGCAGCCCATGTTCTGGGGCCTCTGGGAACCACAGATGTAGGTCTCCTAATTCTTTGCTTTGCATCTCCCCTGAGGGAAATAAGGGATTCTGTTATTCTGAAACGTGGCCATGAAGTTGGGCATCCTTTACCCTAGGTACCAGCTGTAAATGTAGTAATAACCAGGGTTACGCTACTTCATGTTCCATGAAATCAGGATTCACAGTTAAAATTGAAATCTTGAGCCCACAACTGCCTTTACCAGTGCATCTGAGCCATCAGCAGCAACTCACGGAATCACATTCTTGTATTAGAATACAGGCACTGTTTGTGGAACATAACAACCACATTTAGAAGAAGATTCACATGATTTATTCTCCCAGCTCTTTCAAGCAGGCAAGAGCTCAAACGTCCCAAGAGTCCCTAAGGGAGCTGCGGTTTGTTTTTGTCACTGTTCATCAGCAACACGACCGATACCAGCAAATTGGCAAGAAGGACAGAATATTCTGATTGTAATATTTAGATAATGCATACTGCTTTGCAAAGAAATTGGTAAATAGAGTTTTGATTAAATGGACCCTAAGTAATTTTTAACCTTCTAAATACTAATCAGGGCAGTTTCAATATTTTCATAAACACATTGGTTGCGTTCTTGCCTATTTAAAGCAGTGTTTGTTGTGCTGAGCGGGGCACTGGAGGAGCAGCCATGCTTTCCTTCCTGCTTTATGGGGATGAACAAGGTACCTGTGTAACTGGGTCTGTGCCCGGTAAAGCCATGACCCTTGCTGTCAACACAGTGAAGCCAGATGTCCCCTTGGAGCTCTATTGCCAAAGATATCCCACCAGTATTGTGCAGTGACGAGGAACAGAATGACCCTCATTTGTCTTTCTACACCTTGGGTTAGGTCAGACGCAGAAGCCAACTGAAGGCAGGGTGCTCCATTCCCAATTAGGACGTTTAGTCACTCAATTGCACATTTGCATTGACCCCAAGAAGATTATATTCCTTATGTCATGGCTCATAATTATATTAGGAATTGCCTAGAGAGAAATGATAAAATGCATATGCTTAGGAGATATATAGATAATTGTGTCACATATTTTACAGGTCACAGCTAGAGTCTGCCATAAAGCTACCAAATTTGTTATTAGCTCTGACCTCTTCATGCTATGCTGAGAGGGAAGAGAGGTGTTAAGGATCTTTCTTGTCCTAAAATGTCCTTAACCCAAATGATACCAAGCAGGAAGACTGTGAGGGATCAAAATGTCAGCTCTCAGAAGTCCAACACCTTTTAGGTGTTATGATTCCTCATTTCTTTAAAGCACATTTTCAAGGTTTCCTCATCCGCTTTGGACAATTGCAAGGTGTGCTTCTGCATGAACCCATGGGGGCACCACCAGCTTTTGCTGAGATGTCGCCCTCAGCACTCTGCCTCAGTCTTCCAGTTCCCAGTCTTTACTCATGCGTTGCTCTGAGTAAGCATTTCACAGCTTTCCTGAGGCTGCATGCAGTATTGCCAACATCACAAGTCTTTAGTCACACTTCCAAAAGTTCAGCATGCTTCTTAGCTATTTTTTAAATTTTCATAAATATAAGTGGGAGCTTGCAACATCTGTCTCTGGGGTTTTTTACACTCTGGAAATATGTAGATGAGTTTTCAGGCTTTTTTCCCAGCAATATTTTTATAAATATAAATTTACTTCAGGCATTTAAATAAAAGATGCAAAAAATAATTTTGAATTTGAGGGGGAAGTATAACAAGCAATGAATTTTGATCATCCGTGTTGCTCAGTCAGAAGAGCATCAGCCACGTGAGGTGCAAGCAGTGCTCCTTCAGCAGTGCTATATTCTCTGTGAATCAAAACGAACCCATTTGAAAAGGTTATCAGAATGTTATTTAATTAGCATTGCCGATACCACAGGCCAACGCTATCACATACAGGTCATGTAGTTAAGACGAACGATGATCTAACAGTGCTGATGGAGGGTTCACGAGGCAGCAAACTGAAGTCACCCAGAGTGGGTCAATAACTGTGATTCACAGCACAAAACTTGTGCCAACATCGAGATGCTTTAGGCAGAAGAACAGATGAGCTTTTACCAAGATGCGTATTCCCACAGCGGCAATGCGTACTGTTCTGTGATGCTCAACCTAAATGTAACTTTGGGTTGCACAGTAGTATCTTTGACAAAGTTCTGCAAAGGCTTCGTGGGCTTTAAGACCCACTGGAATGAAAACAGCTTCTACATGCTCAGGTACGCATCCAGGTAACCCTAAGTCTTGAAATACAACTGGCAGGGGCTTAGCAGGCGTGATTTAAATACATTTTGGAACCCGGTACCATTTTTCGGAATGTAAGTGAACCCTCTCTGTACAAGTGAAGTCCAGGAGAAACTTGTTCAGAGGAAAGGAGAAGCAAAGAAAGAGGAAAGAGAAATTAAATAATGGATTGAAACAGTAACAGGAGAGGGACTGTGACTAATCTATCGAGAATGATTACGCATGAAAAGATTCTACAGAAATGTTTCAAAACTAGTTTTTAAGCAGCCAGTACCATCAATAGCCCTAAACAGTAAGTCTGAATCACTGTCTGCCTTTGATCGGTGCTGTCTCCTGTTGCCTGCAGTGAGTGAGGTGTGGACAGTTCCTGCTGTCCTGAGTGATATTACCCCACATTTGATATTATTTCTTATCCACAGATCAAATTTACAAACTTGAGCCAACATTTTCAAATAAATCCAAGAATAAGCATCTAACTCCTCACGGGACTTTTCACGGAAACTTCAGCATATGATCTTTTCAAACCACTGGATATATTCAAATCCACTTTAAAAGGGGGGGGGGGGGGGGGGGGGAGCAGCAACAATGTTCCTATTGCTTCATTATTTCTGCAAGAAATAATCTTTCCCAGCACTGATTCCATTCCCTGTGCCAGATTTAAGAGTGAAGGAAGAACACAGAAAGTTTCTTTTAGAGCTGATTTCAAGCAGACAAAATCAAATATATAAACAAACCAAACATCCAAAGTGGGTAAGAGAATGAAAATCCCCCTAATTCTGCTTTCAGAGATAAAATCTTCTCTGTGTGTGTGTAAGCACAAAACTGGTTTTGTCATTTGTTTCTTATTAGTACTAAGAAAACATGAAACTTTAAATTGCAATTACACGCAAAAATTGCAACCAATGCAGGACTCTTATTCTGGATGATGTCTTACCTTCCTAAACAAGAACTAAGTAGGTTTTGCAGAGAGGAAGATTCCATACATACTGACCGTGATGTCTTTGTTGTTATATTCACAGTTTCCCCCTTCTGCTTGCATGAAAAAGGACTCGTTTTACAATAAAGGCATAACAGGCATTCCGATAGCTTTTTCTCCTGTCTGAAACACCTTAAGCATGGTAAATAGTGACAACCATCACCGTCTTGCGTTCTTCTGTACTGGAAGGACAGTCAACAGTTGACATGACTGTGACATTGAAAAAAGTGAATCATAAAACTGAGCATATACTGAATCTGAAGACAAAAGGATGTGAAAGGGTAACAGCTCTGTACAATTAAGAAACACCCCACCATCTCTGTGGCCATGGAGAAGGGCTAATATTCTATGCTCTTTTTCTTTCTTTCTTTCTCCTCCGCTTCTTTCTCAAGGAATCAAAGGGAAACTTATTTGAGGTAGCTTAACTTGGGCATTAACAAAGTTTCAGAAATTTAGCCTTCCTGTCTGTTTACTCCACCAAGGAAATGTTTTCCACTTAAGCAGCAGATTAACTTAATTAAATAAATTTAATCCATTCTTTATCCCTAAGGTAGAAAACAACCACATTTTCATTTATTTATGGGTTATTTTTCCGTGATTCTGAAACTAGTGGCAAAAAAAAAAAAATATGTAGTGGAATTAATTTTGGAGACGCATCTGATTTACGTTACCCCTTGCAGCAGAGCCATCCCCTTTCCACGGTTAAGGCTGCTTCCCTGATACCTCCCATCTGCAAGGGAAAGTGACTACTTTTTTTCCTTTTTAAGGGAAAATGTTGATTCCAGCAATCTCTCACTTTTACATAACGGGTTTATAAAAAAAGGTTTTGGAACTGTCATGAATACCTCCCTTTTGAGGACTCCCACAAGCTTTTGGATATGTTTCCCTGTCTGAAAGTTCATAATATACTATAGTTAAATTAATACCGATAAGGATTTTTGTTCCTTTTAAAAAGGAAACAAAATATGTGCTGAGTTATGCTCCGAAACAGGGTTCACATTATGCCAATTATAAATACTGCTGCTCTGATTATTGACAGGGGTTAATGCGGTGCATTTGGATGCCCCACTGGTTATCCTCATATCATTTAGATAATGCTCCCATCTCCTCAGTTGCCTTTCTTTGTCACAGATTGCCTGTAGAAAAGCATGAAAGCAATTAAGGTGTTAGATTACCCTCAAATAATCACCAAAAAATAAAATACAGTGTGAAAAGTGTGGAGCTGTTCTTTTTAAGCCTTCTAGGTAAGATCACTGCTGAAACTAAAGAGAGAAAACCTCTTAGTTTGTCTGTTGCTATTTTCGAGTCCTCCAGAAAGTGCTATCCTTAGGTTTCAACTAATTCAGAATTAACTGAATAAATTAACAAGGCTTGAATTCTCTGTGACATCAATTCAAGATTTAAGTAATTCCAAGTACAATTGTCTTAATCCTCTGATGTTTTTTTCCCAACAATCAACATACAAAGGGGCATCCTTTTTCTGTTTCAATGTATTACCTCTGGGTGATGCTCTATAGTGGAAACCTTTAGACTCCGCTACTGAAAGTGATGTTTTGCGTTGCCCTTGCTCATGGTAGAACAGACTGGTGGAACCTGACTCAAACTAATAGCTTGCTTCACTGACCGTCAGTATCTATCCAATATTTCTGCAGAATGAACTAAAATTTCCCATTTGCTCACAACTGTTTTTACTTTGGGTATATGGCATATCTTAAATTTCAGCTATAAACAATAGGGTTATAGCCACATCATAATTCATGCGCAAATTATTTGGATTTCTCCATAAATCTGTTTCAAATTGTCTTGCACGTTTCAGTCCAGAGGGTATCTATATTCTCTAGATCTCATTTTAAATTGAAAATATGAACATTTTCATTTTCATACAGCCAAGCTGTTTGCCCACACCAACATTCATGCTCAGATCAGCTGAAGTAATTTGTCAATTTACATCAAACCCATTATTTGTAGTTCAGTTGTTTTTAAAGGAATAGGACCATTTTTTTTAATAGTTTCTTAAAAGGTATTTTTATAAAGCGCAATCTTAATTTCAAGATTTTACAGTAGTCCTTACTTGATGAAAATGTAAAAAAATAACATTTCTTCCATGCAATTAAATTTTACATATTTCCACCATTTTCCATGGAAAAATCCCACCCTTGTTTGAAAATACTGCACTTCTGTTAGATCCTTACTTCTAGCCACTGATCGCAATTCACTCTGAAACAGAAAGTAACAACAAAAAATACCTTCAAATGCCATCGGAGCTCATGGCAGTTTACAGCAGCGTGAGAGTTAAGAAAACCTTCAGTTTGAAGCAATGACTGTTTTACTTTTCTGGCTTTTCAAAATGTGACATTTTATGTTAATGATTTGGTTACTAACGGTGATGCTTTTGCATCAATCCTTGCTTTTAGAAGAAAACAGAGTAAAATACTGAAAAAGCAAATTAAAGTTGCCACATTTCTTTTGTATAGTTATTAGTAACTGCTAATAAGCATTCCTTCAACTACAAATTGACAATTACAACACAGAAATGGTCTTTTTTCATCCAAAAGGTCCTGTATAAATCTGTGAATTTTAAAAAAAAACTACATTGGTTTTGTTTTGTTGGTTTTTTTTAATGTAGATAAATGTACTTCGTTCAATCATTTGATAATTCACAGATGTACCTCACTATCCTATATCACTACTAAACGATTATACAATTGGCAAAGACTTTCCCTTACCAACTCTCTTGTCCCGTTGCCAAAGATATAAGCAAATGAATTCCTTTAATTTCACTGGAGTGTAACTCCAGGGCCTGTTGGAAAAAGCCACAGCAGCAGTTTCAGATGTGTGAACATTAAACAAAGATGCCAAAGACATTTTGTGCTGTTGACAAGAAATAAATTAGAAACAAAAGTCCAGAGGTGTGAACAAGTATGGTTTGTAATTTAGCAACATTTTACCCATTAAAGATTGTATATTAATAGTATGTATTTTACAGTTTTAATCAAAATCTCTGAACAACTCCCCTCAGCAAGGAAAGCCAAAGAAATAGGAATGTGTATGGAAGAGATAGGACAGTTTTTAAGAGTGGGCCGGCCCTTTTTACTCAGCCTGAAGGAACTCCGAAGAACCCAAGAGGATGAAGCAATTACTCATTCACGAGAGGTTTGCAGGATCGGGGCTCTCTCGATAAGCACCGCTGACTCAACGCTCCTTCTCAAACGCAACTGCAACACCAGAATTTCACTACACCAGAAATTCGTGAAGTAGGAAGAGCATCCTAATTTGCTGTATTTATTAAAAAGAATGGGTGTAAGTGGATGGGGATAACTTAATTTCATGCCATCAGCTTCTTTCATTTACTTTGTATGCTTTGTTAGGCAATGAGTAGGTGTTCCCTGTGTGAAAAAGGGCATGCAAAACATTCAGGGTGAGCAGATTCCCTCCTTCCCTTAACTTACAAGGGAAAATGACACCTATTTCCCTTGGTCAGCCCTCTTGCCAGATTTCTCCACTCCGGGTGCAAAGGACGGGAAGAAGCCAAGTAGAGCTGAAATGGGGGCAAGTGCACTGGCATGGCAGCGAGGGGGGGACCCCGGCCTCTCCAGCCATCACAGTGGCTTTGGATCAGAAACTCTGCAGAGGTGGCATGTCTGCCAGAGCCACTTTTCAGGAAGTCATTTTGTTATCATTTCTCACTCTTTCTGCAACAAAGCCAGATAAGGGGAAAGACCCAATACAAACAGTCATCTCCATTTTCTGGTCTCAGGACTATGCCTAATCGTGATTGTCAGCCTTAGGCGTGCACAAATATTTGGACTGGCTTCATCTGAAACACGCTACAGGAAAGTCCAAGACAAAATTTTGTTTTTCCTGCCTTCAGTTTGATTTTACACTTGCAAGTCTTTCTCTGAAGACAGAAGTTTGTTTGTTTAAATAAAAGCTGAGACTTTTTCCACTTAAAAAATAGACTCAATGGCTTCAAAATGGGAAAAAATCCCTACTAAATGCATATCATGGGAGAAGCAACAGGTATAATTCTGGTGCAGTAGTCGTTCTAAATGCCTGGATATGCCAGAGGGCAGGATATCGTATCTGATACCTCAAAGTTTCTAGAAAGCTACCTGGACACTGCACATTTAAATGCATTTTCAGAAGCAGTACAAGCTTCATCCTGTTTCATTCTGCTGAGTAATATTTCCAAAACAGAGGATGGAAAACACAAAGGACATGTCAGGTTAGGTTCTCACTCCCATACCCAAACTAGTGAAGGTCTTCACACCCACGTGGGGGGTTACCAACCCATAATTTCAGTCCCTGTACACCTGCCACTTGTTTTTGGACATCTCACCTAGTGCTGTAGTCCAGGTCACCGTGAGCCCTGGCCAGGATGGTATCCACTCTAGCTAAAACACGGTGGGATGCGGTGACAGCGCTTGCTACACACAGTCAGCGGCGGAGTCACAAGGAGCAGCCACCTCCACCCCAGCTGTGCTCCAGCATAACTGGAAAGCTGGAGTACTGGGCATGCTACCACCCAACGGGCAGGGTAAGGCTCCTGTGCATCCTTGGAAGTCTCCTTTCCTCACGGTGCAGAAGCAGCAGTGGTCTACAGCTCAGACTTTTCTTCTTTTAAACCAACGCTTTTCTTAGTTATTGTCTGCTGTTTGAGTCAAGCCCACCCCAAGGGCAGGCAGTACTGAGGCAGCACCAGACCCTTCTGGAGCAGGATGGCAGTTCGGTAAGCACAGCCTACCTCAGCCTGATGCAAAAGCGTGGAACAGTCCCTGTCACAAGAGCTCCTGCGCTGGAGAGCCACCACTTCTGTAACACACGGCCTTCAATAGCCCATCGCTATTCACAGAAGAAAAGGGTTTGAAGACAATAAATTATTTCCAGATTTTAACAAGATCTTTACAACAGATTTTTCTTGTACTTTCCTCTTCTGTCACATTCCCTCAGAGATCACCACAGCTGGAGGTGCAACTACCTGAAGTGCACAGAGCCTAAAGAATATATGCCCAGAAGCTGTAGATATAGGTAGACTAAGGAAGGAGCGGGGGCAGCGGTTATTCCTAGGTGCCTGTCCCCTGGTGCACAAAGGCTTCTTTACCTTGTGTCACAGTAAAGCAACCTTGAAGTGACCCAAGTTTATAATTGTACCATTTCTAGAGCGCTTTACGTTCCCAGAGCTAACCAGTATAAAAGCGGGTGGTGGGGGGTGGTGTAGCACAGACGAGAACTGAAGCCCTGGAGTTCTTCAGTATTCCGGCTTTACATTTCTTGTTCCTTCTATTTTTAAAATATAGCACGTATTATTATAGATAGTTATATCTGCATATTACAAGCAATTACTGGGCAAAGTGCTTTTCTTTGTCAAAGTCATTGGCAAAACTTACATTATCTTTAGAGCAAACAAGCTGAGATCAGATCACTGTGTACACTGAAAGTGAAGCGTGCTGCAAAAAAAGCAAGATAGAAACTGCATTAATTTACAACATGTGCTCTTAAGGAAAGAAAGCACAACGGAAAGATTCGTATTAATGTAATGAAAGCTGACTTTCTAAAGAACATATCAAAACCTTTATATGTCAGTCCTTGGCATTAAAATTTGTTAAAATACTTAATTTATCGCAGCTGTAATCCACACTGTCACGGACTCTCTGAGGCTTATCGTCACGTTACTGAAACGTGCACACTGCCCAGAAACCTCATGGCATCTTTCTGCACCACACAATTGACTGCAAGGAGGTTTTTAGCAAATACCACGGCACAAGGCACATGTGCCCTTAACTAATTTTTCTAGGAAGCTTTTACAGCTCCTGAGCAGCCCAAGAACATTGGCCGACCCTGCTGACCCAGAGGAAGACATCTTGCAGAATCAGAGCGCAGATTTCAGTCTCTATAGTCTTTTTTATTTAAGGTATAAATTATAACTTTCAGGGGTATACTTGAATCACAGATAGTAAAGATGACTTTACGGCTATCTCACTGGTCTGAAAACAGCGCTTCCCTCAGAAGGTTTATAGCCCATTAAGACAGTATGTTTTTCCTTGTATTATCCCCTTCTGTGCAGTACTAATTTCATTTTAACACTATGATTTGAACACCACACATACAATTAGTTTCTATCAGGAATGAAAGCTCTTTCACTCAAGGTCAAATTATATAAAGTCTATGAAGCAGGATGAACCGGCAATTTCAGATCAAGGAAAACTAGTCAAAGCTCTATTGTTTGAGATTATTTTTCCTTAGTTCTAAGAAAAGTCTAATTTGAGCCAATCTAGAAATTTAATACGTTTAAAAAAACCCAAACACAACCCAGTTCATTGTTCTATTAATGTTATCCGTCCACACATATTGAAATTCAGTTTTAACCAAATTGACAACAGCCATCTACATAGATAATGAGACACTATAATGAAGCACGGTTATAGAACTTCAGCAAAGAGCTCTCAGGAAAATTAAATGGGAGTAATGTAAGTGATGTGACATAAAACACTCTAAGAGAACACTGAAGGGGCTTTGTTTTGTTTTTTAGACATCCACTACAAGAAAAGTTCAGGTAAGCCCATTCCTGGGGTGACATCTCTGGCTTATGCCATTTGTCAGCTCATCACTCGTTTCGGGGAGTAAAGACGAAGAAGCTTTCCACGAAAGATTCTCATTTCTTATTTTAGAAATCACTAAGTTCATAAATCACCACCATGTTGTAGAAAAGTCATTTGCGTATACATCATCCTACAGTGTTTAAATTTTCCAGAATGAACTCTGCATCATCTCCAGTTTTAATGTTTGCCATATATCACACCGTACCTACGTCCCAGCAAACCGAAAGGCTTGATCGCTCTGTCTTCCTCTTGATGCTTGTAATTACATTTTAAAGATGTGTCTCTAACCTTGATGTTATCTTCCTGAGGAAAGAGACTATATATAAGATACAAATCAACGTGGATAAATTCAGCACTTCCATAGATTTGAAGATAGAAGAAAAAAAATCTTCATAAGGCCAACAGATGTGGTTAGGAAAATTAGGCAGGTTTCTTCTGCTCTTTAATAGATGCTACAGGTTCAAAGGTAAACGTGAGGCAAACGAGCCAAGGCAAAGCTAAGGCAAATAAAGCAATTTGGCACCTATGAAGCAGAGGAGATTTTAGGAGAGGATAGTAGAGAAGGAAGGGAGAAGAGTGAGAGGAAACAAGGGGAGAACAGGCAGCATGCACAATGCAGGGGACAGGTGGGAGGAATGGAACCAGAGATTACAATGGACTCTAAATCCCAGCTGGATGGATCGGTTGTATCAAACACCTGCCTCTACAGCACACTCACTTAAAAAGGCACCGCCCTAACTGTAGAGGTCTTTGTGTTTTAAAGGAAAGCTATGTAAATAAAAGTCACTCAAAAAACAGGAAATAAAGAATATAATCCATCAACCCATCCTTAGAAGGCATTTTCCTCCTAAGGATAAATGGGAGAGCAAGATTTGTAGCATCCTCTGAATCAACAGGTTTTGATGGTTGCCAGTTAAGGTGGGTAGGAGTGGAGAGAGGAGTTTTTCAGTTTGCTCCCAAAGGCTCCACCAGCTGTGGGTGAAGGAGACTAGCTGGGGATTAACGACCAGAGGACACCTGACTAAAGATGCTGCATACGTATCACTGAGCTCACTCAGCCAGAGGCTTTCCCACCCTTACGGTTACATTTGACACCATACAGTAAGTCTGGCTATTATGATTTAATTCAGGGTATTATTATGTATGTCAAACAGTACCTTTGGTACACATCAGCTACAAGATTCCTTCATTTCTGCTGCAGCAAAGTTAGCTGTGTCTATGGCTTGTTATCCCTTTCGAAAACCATATCAATTGTCCAAATAAGCAAAAGAAAGTTGAAGTCCTAAATCTCCAGTCAATGGGTGTCCTATTTCTTAAAGACTCACATGCCATAACTGGAACTGAAGTTATATTTTGTGGCAAACGCCAGTGTTTGTTTTCAGTCTGCAATGAAATGGATGTTAAATTCAAATTTAAATCTGCAAATAAAAGCAACCTGGGATTAGGCATCATGGAATGCAGATATTTGTCAATGAATCACTGAATGCTAAACTGCTTAGCACCTCTTGGTATAAAAATTCAATTTTTGTCCTCCTTCTGTTTCTTACGTTACCTTGTGTCAAAAGGTGCAAGAGCTGTGGTTTCACACGTTTGGGAGAAGGGCTGCACAAGTAACTTTAATCCAGCCGAAGCATCCTCTCATGCCTGCTCTTTCCTGCTGAGCTAACACAGTTCCCTCTGCAGCAAATTGCAAATGCATCTGGCTGGGAAAAAACCTTTTGCAATATTTTTTTTGTTTGTTTGTTTTTTTGTAAAGGAGGAAGGGGAGGAAAGCATAAACAAATACTATCAGGCACTATCAGGAAAGAAATACTTTCAGATGTTTAGTGTGATTTCAGAGTGAGTATTCCGAGTTTTATAAATCAATATTTAAATATCACACAGTTAGAGGTGTAAGTCTCATTCTAGTCACTGCAGAACCACATCTAACATCTAGTCACACCAGAAAGTCAGAGTTTAAATGGAGCAAGGTTCTGCACTACATGAATGCAGACAATACCTTCCACCTTTAGTACCTATAAAATCAGCACCATCAATTTCCATTGTATTGGAACGCAGGAGCTTCTGAGCTTCTGTTTCCTCTCCCTGACCCTTTGAAATAAACCATGAATTCCTATAGCTGAAAAACTACTTACAGATCTCAAAAAGAGACCGGAAAACGGAATTAAAACGATCCTTAAGTGCCAAAACAGGGGTCTATCATGATGCTTCAGATTTGGTTTTGTAAATATTGTAACAACTCTGATAGTTTCTTCTTTCAAGCATCCTCTTACTATATTATTTCCAAATTCTTGTTATCTTGCCTCCTGCGTTTTGTAAGGATAAATTATCAGCAACTTCCAGAGGCAGAAAGAGTTGGAAAAACATTCAGTGAGGCAGTCAATACTAGCTGTGTCTCAAGATTATTTTCACTTATTTCATCTTTGCTTTCTTCCAGCAGCCTCAGATGAAAGCATGACTATAGGATAAATGTACATAACGGCACATTTGTTAACTGTTTGCACTATGGCTCTGGCAGAAGTCAAAGCATACAACAGAAATATTCAATGCAATAATGCCTGTTTTGTGATTTCAAGTAATTCAGGTAAAACTAGGATCAAAATCTCGGAGTTTTCCTCTTTTAAACACAGAAGAATACATTGATGTAGCCACGACTTTGTTTTATTCTCACCTCACTATGAAAAAGGTTCTTGAGCATCTGCTGGGTATAGAAGTAGCAGCTACAAGCGATCAAGTTTAGCAGTAATTATGTGTAAGTTAAATGTAATTGAGGTACGGTGGATCTTCAACACGAGAACACCTCCCAGGTTTCTCCATTGGCTCAGACACTGAGAAAAAGAATATAAGAAAAAGGCCTTGCTTTTCTGTGGTACACACCATACATAAATCACACAAGAGCATAAGAGTGATCTGTAAAGCCCCAGCCTATGCTATATTGTGTGGTCTATAGCATCAGCTATTACTACTGCATCCAAAAGCCAAATGGACCGGGGTCCCTGTAGGTCTGTGCACAATGTAAATTCATAATACGATGCACATACATTACGAAGCACAAGCTGAACTGCTCGCCAACTTCAAATGAGCTTTTATAAAACATCATGAATCATGTGCATGGAGGTGGAACAACATACCCAAAGTTAAAGTAGGAGAAAAGAAGAGACCAGGACCATAGAGATGCATGGTACTCTGTCAGGACCCCCTCCTGATCTACCACCAGACTCACTCCGTGCAGGGTCCCCACCATTGCGCTCACCCCTGTTACTCGCACAAGCTCCCCAGTGACTTAATGCTCTCGGGAGTGAATCCCAGCATGTTGCAGCCCTGCCCGGTGGCCCCGCATCATCTCATCTCTTGCTTGCGATTCATCATGGAGCATGCAGGCTACCAGCCGGTGCATGAATTTCACATTCCATTTAAAGGTACAATACTTAAATTTTGTCTCCTATGCTCTTCCAGTGTGACATTTCCTTCCCACCTTGGAAAGCCAACAGATAAGTCATATTTCACATTGCTCTGTGAAGGAAACAAAGCATGCACATTACCCACTAGAATACACATCTGCAATAGCAAAATATAACATTTAAGTGCAAAGTTACCAGTCCTGTTCTACTCTACAGTTAAGGCACACAGCGAAGGTTCTGTTCTACCTATACTGAAGACAGATAACGCAAATGTGTTTAGGGAAGTATCATATTTTAGATGTTCTTTAGTACATTTGCTTCCTTTTACATACACCTGGGCTGAGCTTCCTGAAAGCTGGTGTCTACTCACCCAGCCAGTCAACAAGAATAATAAAATGTGATTTATCTGATTAACCGCAAGTATGCACTATGGTTTAAATTCAGAATATTCATGATCAATCAACTCGGTAAATTGTATCTGGGAAAAGCTGTTAATAAAAAATATTTGCAGAGATGAATGCAAGGAAATTGTAATCTGTTTGTGGTTATTCCAGAAGTAGAAAAGAGGGACTAAAAATCACTCAATATACTACTCCCGCCGGATTATTCGCTGTGCTCCACTGAACACCCATAAGCACATTCAACTATTAAATTAGCACTGCTAAGCTGTGCTATTTGTGTTGGCTATTTTTATACACAGCAGGCAATAATCATTGCTTAATGAGAGACTAGGCTTTAACACCAGGTGTGATTTTGTCATTAGGAGATCTATTTTTCTACTTTTCGTAGTTTTCATCCAAACCAGTTTTCATCCCCACCAGTACTGCCTATTTCTGTCCTGAGGGTTGCATGTTGAATGCTGATTCCAAGCTCAGCATGGTGCACGTCACTTGATTTGCACTGATTGTCATAAATTGTAACACACAGCATCCTGTGAAGATGGGCAGCGAAAGTATGATTTTTGTTATGTTCCTTGCATTAGGGATCACTTTTAATTTTCAGCCTCTTCTATTATACTTCAGCTGTTTGTAAAGGAAAGCAAAAGCTCTGTTTAAAACGTTGGTTTCTCAAAAAATCACCTGTAACAATAAAAGAAATTACTCACAGTATTTACTGTCAAAACACTACACAAGAGAAGAAAACATTTTTTTTTCCTGTGTTAATGACAAAGGTTCAGCATATAAAAAGCTTAATTACATGCTATAATTGGGTGACTTTCTGCTTTGGTATTCAGCTATTCAACCAGAAAGAATGTTGTAAAATCTTAAGAACAAAAATCAAGGAAGAAAACCCATAACTTCTGCACACTTTACAGGAGAAAACCCAGTTTGAGCAAGTTGCAGAAGATATAAACTCCTGCTACAGGCATTCTTGGGCAGAAGACAAATAGACAAGCAAAACTACACATGACTCTGTTTGCCAGATATTTTTTTTTTTTAGACGTAATGAACTTAAGTACAACCAGATCAAGAAGAAACATGCATTCTTTCTCTCAACAAAACACAAGCTGATTCAGTTCCTTTCATGTGAGATTTTTAGTCCAATTTGGAGCAAATACAGAGCAGAGCTCTAAGTATTCACTTTTATAAAATCCCATTACCAAAGACAAATGTGAAGCAACTTGGGAATATCACTTCACCTGTAGATTACAACTTTCACATTAGCCGAGAGTAGCAATTCTGTAAAATTGATGCCAGCTTTAACTGTCAAAAAAAAAAAAAAAAAAAAAAAAAAAATCTGAACTGAAAATCTCAGTCAGGAAGCTAAGACTAAAGTAGTCAAGGATGTCGAAATACCCTCACACTTCCATAGCCTCTCTTGTTTTGGGAGGGGTACCAGGGGATAACCTGGACTGTAAATAGGGAACTTCAAAAATACTGAAAAGGGAATTCCAAAACATGCGTATGACTTGAATGTTTGAAAACACTACTCTAAAAAAATCAAATATAGTTCACACTAGCAGCTTCTGTAATTCATCTCCGTTTCTGTGTTTAAGCTGAGGATAGTATCACTTGACTACTGCAAGGCAACAGGATGCAGTTATTCACATTTTTAGATGTCCCGTGATACTCACAGACATCATGGAAATGCTAAAGAAACCAGAATTCGTTTTTTCTGTCTTCCATGGACCAAAAAGGGGGTTTTGTTGTTGGTTTTGTTTTGCATTCTTTCTTTAAAGTGGAATTTGTTACTGTTACAGCATTGAAAACAGTAATTCTCCTGGCCTCCTGCAATCAGCTTGAGAGTACTACAACCTTAGAAATGTGAAAAATCTTACAAATTGCTCTATGGTAATTATTTTATCCAAAACTTAGCAAGATTGGTTAGGGTGCATACTACTAAAGATTACTGTGGTTTGCTAAGTAGTGATTGCAAGATGTGATGCCCCAAATTCTGAACTTGAATTCCATGGTGAACATTTGGTCTCATTCTGCTCTAGGTATCTTTCTAATTTTACATAAACTAAATGGTCTCTGTTCCAGTTACCATCAGAATTCATACCTGAATAAGTATTTTTCCTAGTTTAAAAATGTGAAACAAGACCAAGTACTACACCAGTACTGCAGCAGGACACCTGAGCTTTATCAAGGTGCCTCAACCAAAGCACTGTGGATTCATCTTTTTTTTGCACGCATCTCATAAGAACGATGTGAAATTAGCAATTATCATCCATGTATCTCTTAAAACCCATAGCAAGTTACAGAGAAATATTATTAACAGTCATTTAAAGTAACTGTCTTGTTTGCAACTGAAATTTCACAGCATTCAGAAACAACAAGCAGAAACAAGATCTCAGGCCAAAAACAGAAAAGTAACCATATGATCAAAAAAATATTTGCTACGTGACATAGCAGCATACACGTTCCTATTCTATTCCCCTACAACCACACCTTTACAGTTTGTTTTGACCTTCTAAGTCTTCAGGAAACTCCACCATTTCTGTAGAAATATCCCATGCATTTTGTACCGGGTGGGGGAAAAACAAGCACATCTTCCTTCTTCCCAGTAGCATAAATCATTAAAATCTTTTGTACTAACAGCCCACACTCACATACACACACACACCCCCCAGATAACCACCACTACTGCAAAAGGGGAAAGTGCTCCTACAGCACCTGCAACATGGATCACTGCACACCCTGCTGTACGCGGCTCCTTCTGGTCAATCTATTGTCCAGCTGAAAGGTGTAAACAAGTCACATTCGTTAAGGAAATGGTCCTATTTCTCTTCTATATGTAGATGTCTATTCTGTGCAGCCCATAGGAATATCTGGACGTAGCCCCTTTTGACAAACAGGTTTTTTGGATTGCTTTCTACCAAACTTCCACCTGCTCATCCAAATTGCACCTACAGCTTATTGACAACACCTTCTACCGCTATGCATAAACCACCCAGACACTAGTGAAGAAACACAGTTGCATCAAATATATTGCATCCCTTCAGCAACATATGATGGATCTCCATGCAGCTCTGAAAATTAAAACAAAGAAAATAACCAAATAATCACTTTTGATTGTGTGTTTTCTTTCAGGACTGCACAAAGGAATGGCTGATCAGAAGCAACTCATCACCTGGCTTCAGTTTGATTTATAAGGCATGTTTTTGTTTATTTTTCTGCCCAGAGAGATGTTGGAATCTCCATTCTTAGAGGTTTTTGAGGCTCAGCTAGACAAAACCACAGCTAAGCTAACCTACCATTGGTGACAGAACTGCATCAAACATATGGTTGGACCTTCACAGGTCCCCTCCAGCCAAAACTTCTGCGATTCTGCATTAGGAAATTAGTCTCATATGTGAACTGGAAGCCTACATTTTTGATGCTCGCTTTTCTAGTGCGGCATGATTTTCCTTTCTAAAGGGGCTTGTCCATACTAAGATTTCACTTTCCATGTTTGTCAAGGCCACCCTTGTACAAGCATGAAAATATTCCCAACGCTCCTTTCACCAGCTGCCTGATCCTGGCCTGACTCAAACACAAACGCTGCCCTCAGAAATTAAGCAGGGTTGCTTGGTTGCAGCTCCAACGATGATCACTCCTTACACACAAATGCCAACCGAGTTTTGCTCCTCTACTATTAATGTAACCATACTTTCAAGCATATCTGGATATCTGTGTCCCCTATGCACAGGATACACAGATGCAGCAGCAGGTGCTGTACAAACCTCAAAAAAAAAAAAAAAAAAAGGCTCTTTGGCATACTTTCCCAGAAATTCCTCAAGTACGAGATTTCTGAAGAAAAACCCCAATATGATCACATCATGTATTTCTGACAAAAGTTATTTATTGAGCTGCCATGAGCAGAAGCATCACAAAAGTTAAATTATGTGGGTTTTGTCCCTCCCTCAAGGAATATATATATTTATTTTTTTTTAAGACAAACTCAGCAGAGGGAGAAGGGGACTGTGACAGACGTTGGCACAGGACCTCAGGGAGTGGGTGTATTAGCTTGCCTTGCAACAGGCCAGCACTGACAGAAAGCCTATGGAGGCGGTGGAACGGCGGCAGGGTGATTCTGTGCACACAGGGGTACCCAAAGCCATCACCCCCAGGCACAGAGGCAGGCTGCCAGAGTAGCAGAGGGTTCTCTCCTGGCTTTCCAGATTTTTCTTACAACACCAGGCAACAGAAAACATTTTTTTGAGGTCTCAGCTTACGTTTACAGCTTCTTTGAGGTGGTGGTTGCCCACACGGCCACGGGGCTCTGCATCTCTGTATAGGCTTGACTTGCTCCCTGGCTCCATAAGAAGTTTTTAACTCCTGTAGCTTGCCTCTCTGCTTTTGTATTGCCAGAAACATACATTCACAGCCATTAGGTCTGATTCCATATCTTCTCCTTAACCAACTGCCAAGGTGAAGGGCATAAAATTGACCTTTTCCTGCAAGCTTTTGTAAGCCTTTCTCTGTCAGCCCAACGGCATGTTGATGAAAGTCACACAAATGTTCAAATAGATGTTTATTGTACTTGCTTCTTTGTACGACCACAGTTCTCTATTAGATCTTTCCACATATTGCATTTTTAATTTTTTCCCTAATTTTCATTTCAGTCTCAGTTTTCTGAGCATCCTCTTTTTCCTACTTATGTGAAAGTGAACATCTATGTGTCTTATACTCTTATTGCGTAATATCATTTGTACAGTATTAAAAATTTTGTCTGAAAACAGTTAAGTATGATTTTCGCTCAATTTGCTGTGGCTGAATGTTGTTTCTTGGACTACTGCTCGCAGTAACATTCCCAGAATTTAAACTACCCAACTGGTTGATATCTACTGCTTCTGTCTGTCATTTGAAGTATCTAAAGCACTACAAAGAGCCAGCAGAGATTTTTAAAAGTTTCCTATGGCAAACTCTTCTGAGCGAAAGCAACTGTGAGTTAAATACTCAAATGTTCTACTTCATTAGGTTCTTCATAAAATTAATTGTATATCTTAAAAATGTATTATTTCCATAAGATATAAAAGCAAAGCAATAGAAATTATCAGTTACACAGATGGTTGTAACAATGATATTCAGCTGCCAAAACATATGCATCTAATGCTATTTTAGATCCTCTAAGGTGTGTAAGACATGCACGTTGGAACAGCATGCATGGCTGAGGGCCTCCAGCCTTCTGGAGCAACACCTGAAGTCCAGATTTAATTTTGTAGTGCTTCTAAGGCAATACCAGACCAACGTGACTTGCCAGATTAATTGCTCCCTAAAGAGCATATATACACACACACACATATATAATTGATAATGTTACAATTTGCAAATAAACATAGTATTCTACAAACATAATTAAAATGTCAATATTTTAACCTAGCTAATGACAGAAAACAATATTCCTTCATGGAACAAAAATCCCACGTTTAGCTTGCCCCATATTTGTATTATTATGCTGCCTAAAATACTGCCCAAGATTAACAGAGTACAGACAGTAGGCTGAAATTCCAGTCTCTGTCACCAAATCATCCCTTTTTAAATCACTTTCCTTATGAAATGCTTAAAACTCTTATGTTGAATCCTCATCTTTCAGTCATTTGACATTATAATACATAAAGATTTATGTTAATGAAAAAAAATGATTACATATTCATGGATTTGTAGTGTCAGAGCTGCAGAGAAACTTCAGAAGCTTTTCAAAGAGTACACTAATTCCTGTGATTTCTGTGTCCATTGCACATGACTTTCCTTTTTGGCAATATGAGGATTTTTTAGAGATTATGGTAAGCTGTCATTACTTAGTGACATTTGTGGGTTTATTCAACCAGCTTAACTCAGCCTGACTGCTAAAAAAGTTGCAGACTGGAAGTAATTTCAAACTTGGCTTTAAAGTTGGATGCAGACACATAATAGGACTATCAGGTCCCTGTATTCATTGTGCCTCTTAATAAAATTTAATTAATTGAATAATAAGATTAAATATCTTAGTCTGAGATATTACCGTTCCCCAAATAATGTTCAACTAATGCTACTTATCTGAACTTTAGGTCTCCCATTTGCCACTGAGCCAGATCGTGACTTTGGATGGCATAAAAACAATAGCAGCAGAGCTGAAGGCACTCAAGTATAAAAAGCAGGAGATCAGAATCAGCCCATTTATCTAGAAACGTTAAAAAGAAACTTTCGGTTTAACAAGTCTTTCACTGCTCCCATGAACAAACAATAAGTCATTGCCAGAGACAGCAATAAAACAAAAACTCAGAATCCATTTACATTTTACAGAAAAACATCTTATTATTAGCATTGCATAAAAGAAGCATACTGCCTCTACAGAGCACGAGTTTATTCAAGACCACGCAAAACTCCTCTTAAGGCCTGATGTATTGAAGCGCTAGAATTTATTTTATATAAATCTGTTCTTTTTTTAAAGACTGATTTTAGTAATGCTGTAATAATTAAAGGTCCTAACTAGAAAGCCTATGAACACAGCCAGGCTCGAGTTTCCTACTAGATATACTGCAAGGAATTCATTCTATATAAATCTCCTATGCTTGACAGCCCTTAAGATCTCACAAAAGATACAGGGATTCTAGGCTATGTGGATCACTAGCATGATCAATGGCATTATAAGTGGGAACTTCATTGTTATTTTTGATTCTTCATGTTTTAGATTAATGTGGATTAAAAGCTTGTTAAAACTTCTTCTGCATTCGTTAGGTTTTCAATAAGTGGAAAATTCTCGCTGGCATTACACTAATGAAGTACACTTAAAGTCAGCTGGTATAAATTGTGAATGTGGCACATAATGATTTGACTCAAATACATCATGAGATTTAAATTCACGGAAAATTCCATAATAGCTCTTTCTACATTTTTAATCAATTTATTCCAAGCCATTTTTTTCTTTCAATTGCTAAGTTGCAGCTTCAAGTTTTCATCAGTTTTCGAACACGTATTCACGAACAGGGACTCTATACAAACAAGTCAAGTCTTGTTGCCTTCCTCCTTCTTAGTAAAATTCATAAAGATTTGCATCAATTTCCATCAAATAAAATTGTCACAATAACAGCTCCATGCCTTTCTCTTTTTGAGCATGTAGGTTCACAATTAGTAGCTTTTGTTACCAGCAACACTCACTGCTTACATCCCAAACAAATCTGTGCAGTTTGATTTACTTCTAAAGCAAGGGCCAATTAGTAACACCAGAAGAAAGGAGGGATGCAGACCAGTGAGTAATCTCACCCACAGAAACAACTCTGCAGCCCTGAAGGGGGACAAAAAAAAAAAGCCCCCACTCAGAAATCATATACATGCTTGCAATATACCATGATGTTTGTAAGTCAGCATACATCTTTTACATGGCTGAGATGTTTATGGCTAAATGCCGACACGTTGTCTAACAGCAGCAGCAAAATGATGAGGATAATGAAGAAAAGTAGATGCAGTCATTAGTTTCTTCTATTTATGCCAGGAAAACTCGCCTATTTCCCTTGAGAAATGAGAGTCATAGGCTATGTCTACACCACAGTCAGAAGCGTGACTGCAGCAAATGTGTCCTTACCCAGGATAAATTGAAGACATCTAGCTCAGGTATTAGCAAGAGAAAAAAGCACCACACAAATACCTGGCCTAATTATCCCAAGTCCTGGCTGGAACCTTCTTATTGATACCTTTACTGACTAACTGGATTAAAGCAGGGCTTAAGTGTTTTCCCTGTCCCATCAAAACCAGCAGGGCTACTTTAAATTAGAATCCCGCTCTGAACTAGAAATAGCTTTTCAGTGCTAAATATTAAAATATTCTGGCCAGCTTGCCTCCTCGCCTGCAAGAGAGTCTACTCAGCTGGAGAGCAGAGTACAAGCATGGGGGCCTCGAGGCTAATGATGCCAAAGGTGGTAAGTGAGCAGAGCCCACAGCTCATCCCGGTCGCGATTCTTCCTCCCTAGGACTGCGAGGGAAAGGAGAACCACGCTGCAACTGCAAGACAACATCTGGCCCAGCCAACACAGCAGATCCTAACAGAAGAGAATTTGTCCTTGTAGCAAGGCAGGCACAACAGTCCTTATGCAGGCTTTCATTCTCTTACCTGCTGCTCATAGCTTCTCACGGTAAATGGTCTTCTACTGTTTTCAAACCTGAATTTAAATATTTTATCCCCTAGAAAAAAACAAACACACACACCTTTATAGCAGAATAGCAGCCTGCTTATTGACTTAAAGGGAGATTGCAGTTGTACCCACTCAGGTGAGCGTCGCCAGCAATTTGGGATCACACAGCTCCTACATCACTGAAGCCTAAAATGATATATAGGCTTGTACTTGTCCTCTCAGCAGACAACACAGCAACGCCAATACCGAAGATTTGGAAATCCCTATTTAAGCCTGGTGATGGAATATTATGCGTCTCCTCATCCATTCCATTTTCCTGGTAGAAGACCACCTCGAGGATAAACTTACCTACTCTACTTTCTCTCAGATCCCTCCTCAGCCAGAACATCAAACGGCACCTTCTCAAGAAGGGGGGCGACTTCAGTTGACATAATCTGTTTTTGTCTGGGATGGGAATAATATTCTTCCTGCAGGAAGACTTAGCTGCTGTCCAGCACAAGAGCTTTCATATGCCCAGGAGCTAAAATCTTGCCAGTAAATGGCTAGAACACACAACTGGAAACAAGAGTTTACATGAGCATGCATGAACCACCAGCAGGTTGCTTCAATTAATACTGCCACTTTGCCAAACACTCAGGAAATTTGGCAGAAAACTTTCACCAATCCCACGTGAAACTGTCCCTGGAAAACAGCATGCTTAATGATAGTCATGACAGAAAAATGCAAAAATACACAAGGGTCTGCAGGAATTCTCAGCGCTGATCCATGATGGCCAGCAGAAAATAAAGCAGAGACAGTATAAAGTGTTAAGCATATTAAGCTCAAAGTGAGATTACTTTGCAGATCTGGTAAATTTAGAGTATCCTCAAGCAGAAAGAGCATGCAAATAGGCTCTTCCTTGTTGAGCACTGAACTAGGCTTTCCAGTTTATCAAGGTGAAAAAACATTCCCTTCGTCCATGTCAGGAGTCTTAAGATGTATTAAAGTTAGGGGCCAGTTACCACCCCACCAGGAAAAAAAAAAAAAAAAAAGAAGGAAAAAAAAAAACCCACCAGCAAAAAGCAAACACCAAATGAAATGTTTAGCAAATAATTCAGTCTTCAACTAACATTTTGACAAGGAAAAGAAGTACAACAAGGATGAGAGGCCCAGACAAATGTGGGATGACTGCAGTGTATGAAACACCACTAGTACATTCTGATAGCCAGAGCATTTCTCTCTAATAATGTTGAAAAAACAAAATCTAACAAGTGACATCCAGTAAATACATAATCAGAGAATGCTTAAGTGACTTGAGATTTGGAAGGCAGTTACTTAAGGAATAAGTTAACTGTTTATGTAGTCGAGTTAAAAATACGTTAAGAAGAGGGTGTAGAATGACTTGCTGGATGTCTTTGATAATAATCCAGCAGGTACCACACAAATAGTTTTGTTAGTATTGGCAAAACTAAATAAACCCTGAGGAGAAGTATGATTGGAAAAAGCAAACCTTGTGGTGTAAAATAAACATGCATGTCAAAATCAAGTCCCAAGTTCACTCAGATTCCTGACAGAAGTCTATAGCAATGAATTGGCAGCCTTACTGTTTATACTGCTCTAACTCATGTGTTACTTTAAAGGAAATTTTCTTTAGCTAATGCTGAGACCTTGAGGCAGGAAGGTTGCCATCTTACTGAACTTCAACTGCAGAAAAAGTGGCAGCTCGTGCACTGTACATCTCATCCCATCCAATATTCCACCACCAAGGTCTGTGTAACAAAACAGATTATGATTCACCAAAGCAAGCGTCTGGGTTTGTTTCTCCTTGTAGTTGATTTAGACTATAAAAACACAAACAGGAGAAAAAACTTTGAACGCAGAGTTCAGAATTCTAATTTTAAAATGTACTAGAAAAACAACAAAAAAAATTAACTAACTCCCAGTGAGACAAAGTCGTGGATTTATACGCCAGCCTGCAGTAACTAACCCATACCAAGGCAGCAGGGGCAACTGCTGAAGGTAAGGGAGGAAATAACATGTTCTCGCCTTCAGCCTCACCACAGGCTTACAATTTTTGAGTCCAGTCCCAATCTTGGTTTTCAAAAATCTTCTCCTGACACATTTGCTTTGTGTTATACAGATACTGATCACAGGCTTTGTAGGTTTTTAAAATGATTGAGGGCTTCCTTTATCAATTAGTGTAAATGCTAGGGATTTTGCAATAGTTGCTGGGATTCCTGAATGAAAATAAGTCTGAGATACAGAAACAAAATAGGCATTTGTGAAAGGTTACACGAGCCAAGGCTATGTGAGATGAGCAAAGTATTTCCACTGGCTTCAGTAGAACTAGGGTTAGCCAAATCAGAGAAAGGGTGCGGGGGGCAATAAAATCACAAAGTCAGGCAAGCTGTCTTCTCATCTCCTGCTGTGCAGGCAGACAAAGATCAGTATGACAAATAGCATCCTTCCTAATACAGTTATTATGTCTGGTAGGTGACTCACTCTCTATTCCAAGCCGTACTAGTAATGCCAGTAGAAATTATTGGCTAAACCACATTTGCTGAGACTTACTTGGATGTCGATAGTATTGAAAGGACAGTAAAAAAAGATATCCATGTAGCCCTTGATGGTTGTGAGTAATTTTTCTGGATCAGAATTACATATAGTTGTGGTATGGTTTGTATCCAGGATGTGGTTTAGCTCTGTCTGGAAATCTGAGTTAAAAAGACAGTCTAAGAGCACCCAACAAAGTTTGAGCACATTAAAAGTACTGTATGTGAGACAGAACAAATTTTTCCTGGTTAATTATTGACTTCTTTTACCAAGGAGATCTGTCTGCCTTGCATGAATATGATTTACATTCAGAAAGTTCTGATTAGATGTGTATCTCATGCTCCTGACCAAGTAACAATTCCTTAAAATATTTGATAGCTGCTATGAAAAGATTCATCCTGGATATTGGACAACAGTGGAAATTGCTGCATAAAGATTACATTAATCGTAGAATCATCAGGCATTAATTCTACCAGCTACTCAAAAGGCCAATATTTCTCCTTTGTCATTAGGGAAGGACAGTGAAGGTTGCCAAGCTTATCAGCAAGTCAAAAACCAAACTAGGACTAGAATTTGAGGAGCATGGTGTCCAATCAGCTGGAAATTTCCACAGGATTCAGTAACAACAGTTATATAAAAATCTACACATCCTACAGTCCTAACACAAAAATACAGCCGTAAATACCCAATATGCTTTCACTACATTATCTACATAGGGGCTGCTGAAGATTCTCAATGATACCTACTTTTTGTGAGTGGGTGGTTTGCTTTTTTTTTTTTTGTTCACACTGAAGGACTAGAGGATTCTAGCTTAACTTAATGCACTCTTTAAACATATCAATATGTCTTACATAAGGAAGATTTCCCAAGAAATACAGAAGGCTTATGTCTTAAAGGAGAAGTTAGTTTGCCATTATGCCTCTCCACTGATTTACAGTTTTTTTGTTTTTGTTTTTGTTTTTTATATAAAACATTGCGTCAGAGGAGAAGACAGTCTGTTAAACTGCAGACAATCGCTCTCTCCTGTCTTCTTGGTGTCTTTAAATGAAGTTCTTACATAAGCTCAGTACAAGTTTTAGTATTGAATGAAATAACAGTAGTTTATATGCCTAAGCAGTATAAAGACAATCAGAGACTCCTCTGGAAGACAGAACAATTTTTTCACTCAAGACTTCTTTCTGATCCACATGGGTAATTCTCCACATGTTATGTTAAGGAACCATTAAGCTAAGAGGCCCAGCATTAGGAATCCCGAGCTTAAACTGTCGCTTTATGAAGCGGATTTATGCCTTATGACAGTAATTGCTCACACTAAAGGATCAAGCTGGTGCCCCATCCAAGCACAAAGCAGAATTTGGGGAAAGCAGAGTTATTGGGATTAGATGAGGTTAGGGATCTGATAATGCCTGGGGTTTATGACCCGAAAAATGACTTTTCATTTAAATAAAAAAAAAGCATACTATACCCAAACAGGCACTTGTTTGTGTAAATGAACATAAATGCTGCCGTTCTTGTTCAGCTTTGTGGGTTTTTTTAAAGTCACTTGAATCACCATAAGCATGATGTACTTGTTCCTCTATGCTTGATTTTGTAAGGCTTTAAATGAACTAGTTAAATCTTAATTTAAGCTATACTGTGTTTCTTGAGTATATGCACTCATTGTAAAAGAGCTAAAAAGAAAAGAGTGAATATAAAAGTAAGGCAAAGCAAAACATCTGTGAGAAGGAAAGTAAATCTTGTGCCTGTAAATTGCTGGTTTGGCATCTCTGTTAAAAGGCAAAGGCCAACTCCGTGCACCCAGGAAGTCAATTTAGAAATTTTAATGTGGACTGTTAAACTGGAAAAAATAGAAAGCTTTCTTGGTTGAAAAGCTACGTATTAACCAACATGGATAAAATTTGGTCCTATATCCCTCATCTCTCTCTTTTCCTATCCTATTTTAGATTTTAAAAAGCTTTACATAACAGTGCAGTCTCTCCTCCTTCAGAAAACTGAATAAGCAAAAACTAAACCAGCTCCATAAAGTATGCTTTGTCTGATATGTTTTTGAGGTTTTGCTCTGCCAGTAAATTCAAGCATGATCTGCATGGTAACAGCAAGTTTATGGACAATGAATAATAGCATGACATAGCTAATTAATGCTATTTCAATGCAGACTGTTTAAACAATCAAGCCTAATTGTGCTAAACAGTGCAATGGCTTTATATGGACAGTGGCGAATGAGCAAATCCAATAGACATTTAAAGCTAAAGCCCAGCTCTTTTATGCTTTACGGGTAGAAAAAACTCAACCCAGAGCCTTCATTACTTACACCTCCTGTCAGTTCTGCTGTCTTTCCTCAAAAAAGAAAAAAAACACGTGCTGCACTATGCTTTGTTTGGACAGTGTTTCCATTGCTAATTTAAACCCCCCCCAAAAAAAATACATGCCAGGTATTCTATAGAACAGCTCAGCTGCTGAACATGCACAGCTGCCTCCTGGATATTTATGCCTCTGTTAGGCAGGTTCTTGAACCTGGTTAAGCTCTTCCTAATCACGGCGTGGCTAATCTCAGTGCTGTAGAGGATGTAAAGCTTCGTATTCTGATTAGCCTCTATGACGTGATCAGAATTCTGGGTGTGCTGTAACACTCCTATCGATTTCTGGAAGTAAAGAGAAATCAAAATAATCAAAACTGATTGCCCTGCAGGAAGTCCAGTTTAATTTTATTCACATCAAAGCAAGCAACCAATCCTACTGTACTCCAAAGTTTCCTCAGTAATGGGGAAAGGTGTGAAGGGAGAGAAAGGCGGAACAAGGACACAGCTGAAGGGTGACGAGCAGTCAAAACCAGTTTGCCTGCGGTCTTCTCACGCCCTCGGTGAATTCCAAACTTTATCCTTCCTCCCTGCCAAACCACCCAAACTTCATCATTACAGCAGTAAGCACGCACCTTCAAACCTTACCCTTTCATTTCTTCCAATCTGGCTTTGAAATCACTTAAAGATGTGTGACGTTCCCACTCCAGCTCTCCGGGCAGTTACATGGGCTTTACCCTCTTACCAGGACTTTCTTCATGCTCTTGCCAGGTAGAGCTTGGCTTCTCCATCACAAAGCAAGGCAAGGGAAGTATTTAACAACAAAATATGGAGGCCTCCAAAATGAACAGCTAGGTTCATATTAGGAAAGTAGTTTTTTATGAGTAAGCCTAAGTTTCAGACCTGAAATAGATATATTATTTAATTTTATACCATCTGTCAGCCGGTAGCATCACTATTAACCGATATACTACTGAAGTATTCAAAAGCCCTACAAAATGTTTTTATTGCCTTAAGAGCTTTATTCAATATTTTAAAAGACTTATTACCTTTCTCTACATTATTTTCTTTTCAGTCAGTCAGTTTAAGCACAAGTCTAGTTATCTATCTTTAATCTTCATTATATCAAGATAAAGCTGGTAGTAATTTTGGTTCCAATTAAACCACATTACAGAGCTCTGAAGGATTTTCCTTCTGAGGTATTCAGGTTGGCCAGCAATTTATGTCACTTTTGATACTTGGGTTCTTCCTCGTAATGAGATTTTTAAGTGTCCTACCTGACATTTACATTCCTAATGAGATTCCAACACCTCTGCTGGGGTCCGTAATGACTAATATAATAGCTCAAGCTGTTTTACTGGATTAAAAAAACAGTTAGACTTTACTTTTATATTATGGCCAAGTATAACAACACTTTGCAGTTCAAATATGCTACACACACTGCTATAAAGTGCTTCACAATTAAATACATTTAACTTGCCTGTGGTAGAAAAACACTGTTATAGTTGTAGACTACGTCGGCAGTTTTCCCCCAGGAGAACCACAAAAAGCTTCTTGCCCAAGGTTCACCTGGCCTTTCTCTCTACCCCACTCGGTTTTCTGTCTCTTCTGTTTGTTGCTCCTTTTACATTTACCCCCAAAGTTCCACCCCCCCAGGCAATAAAATTGGATTTACTGTGACTCAGGGGTTTGGGGGGGAACAGGAGATGGCAGGCAGGGAGAGCAAAACAAGACAAGAGCTGGAGGCAATGTGATACGTGAAATACATGGCAATGATGAGCTGGCAGAAAAAGGACTGTTCCCTCTCCACTCTCCACCTTTCCTCTTCCCCTGCCCACGGGGGAGCTGAAGAAAGCTGGGAGAACATGCCACAGCACCTGTCCTAGCCCTGCAGACGGGGCAGATCCCCCCCATTCCCCACCTGCAGACGGGGCAGCAAGGGATGCTCCCTGCCCACAGGGGACTTCCAGGGACTCTGAAAGAAGGTGCTGCCTGGAGAAGGGGGTTGCAAAGGTGCCTTCAGCTGCACAGCAGTAAAGGACGTGACAATTATATTCGCTGGTGCTTTGGAAACATGGATGTGTTTTATTTTGGAGAGGGTGGGGGTAGTGGGCAGAAAAGATAGGTAGTGCAGAAAACCCCAGGCTGGAGGGAGAGAGGCTTAGGGCAATCCAGAGTGCTCCACGTGCCCAGGTGGTGAGATTAGAGGTAGATCAAAAATATTATGAAGGGAAAAAGCTGGGGCAGCCCAAAGGTGGGTCTCTCTCTGCTCCTGCCTTTCAACCGACCAGGAACCCCCTTCCTAGATGCCTGTGAGGAAGGTACCACTTAGCTGTTCAGCCCAGGTGCCAGAAGAGAGGGGAAATGCACTGTTTGCTGCCTAAGAGAGGTTTTGTTTGCTTATTTTAAAGAAAGCCATTCAGACTCAAAAGATATGATTATTCTTGTGGTTATTGTACAGGTGAATGCACAAAAGCAGAGGGCAGAGTTCTGTCTCATCTGCACTGTTTGGCCACTTAATAGTATGAAGGAGGTAGAAAATTCTGATTTGATAACACTTTAATGCTCATTTAGTCAGGATAAGTGGTTTCAAAACACTGGAGATTCAGACTTCCCTAATTAACTGTTTCTTCAATCATCATACAAGAAGTACACTTTAACACCCTACCCCTTAACTATAGCAAAAATACAGTGAAGTTACTTTGCATTTACTGCAGGGTAAAGATACCATATAGCGATCATAACACTAGAGAAACTGCTGAAATCTTAGTGAGCAAGGCCATGGCTCTTATCCACAGGTTGCATAACTGAGGAGAGTTTTCTTACAGCAGACCTGGGAGCAAGCATAGACAAGGAGATGCACTGACTGGTTTAGCAGCCTGGGAGCTTAGGTACACAAAAATCTTACCTGCTGATACCACCTGTGTCTACGTTCTGACGTGTCGGACAGAAAAATACACATTAGGAAAGTAATCACCACCCCATGTTATAATTTCTCACCTCTAAGAAATTAATGTGCATAATTTCTTTCTGTTTACATGCAATATTGCAATGGCACGACAGCTTAAGCAGATGTAGCATAGTTTCTGAGCGCCAGCCAGGGGCTGGATGCTTTCTGCGATATTAAACATCAATCATTCATGGAAATAAAAAGCGACAAATCTTTTTCTCATGATAGAATTGATTTTTGCAAATGGAGTTTGGTTCAAGTGGTCTAATAATCTTTGCTACTTTTTGCAGTTTCTCAATGCACAATCTCATCATACAGTCTTAATCAATTGTGTGATAAAGTATTTCCCTCATCAGTGGAAAAGGAGAGCTAAGAAATGTTTTGTGTACCCAACAGCAGTAACAGTCACATGTGTAGTTGGCTAATAAGAGGTTACACCTCCTAGCTACAATAACTTCCTTACCTTTTAAAAATATGGTGAGCCTGCTTCAGTGATTTCAGTTCCCAACTTCCTGTAGTGTAAAAGTTTTTGGATGCCCTCTCTTCAAAGTCAATTGTGTAACTATGTATGGAGATGAGTTCTTCATATGAGAAGTGACTGAGGAAACTAAATACAGCAGGGGAACTCTGATGCAGGGAAAGAATCTTCCAGTTTCTGTAGCTTATAGGATGTAGTTTATAGGAAGAGTTAAAAAAAAAAAAAAGGTAAAAATTCCCAAACTCATTTCTATGGAAAAAAAAAAAAAAAATCCTGTTTCTGGAATGTTCTTTTTTATTCCACTAAATCGTGGCAAAGGTCTTGTTCATGCACAGATTCAAAGAATGAACTTGTATAATATAGGACAATCTAATGTTTATTCTTTTTTGGCCAGGTTTAATCATTATTTAGCATTTGAGCCTGAAATGTTAAATAGGATTGACGCACAAAGTTTCACTGAAGCTAAGAACATGTTTGACTTTTGATTTTCAAGCATTATTTTTGCTATTTCTTTGTGAATTTTATCTCTTGTGTTGTCACTTCAGTTCCCTCTCTTTTCTTGAGAGGTTTCAAGACTGTTTCAGAGCTTGGAGTATGCCAAATGGTCCTTGTGAGAATGAGCTTTCTGCCAAAACTCGTGGGATGTCAGTCACACATTACTAAATTGTAACAAACTGTTTATCTACTTATTTTTGAAAGGACACTTACTGTGCAGCAGTTGATCTGTTTGCATGGCTGAAGCAGGTATGCAAACAACTAGTCTCAGCTAAAAATAGCTGTTATTGTTCTGTAAGTGCTAATTTCTCATTGCACGCTAAACATGGATCTGAATTTGAGCGGCTTTGATGACAACACATATGCACACTCAGCTACATTTCATTGATTTTTGGGCATTGGATGGAATACACATCAGTTTTCCTATAGCCATTCCCAAAACGATTGATCTAGGCACCATTTTTCACCAGATCACTAAGTGTTAATTCAATTTGATGGGCACAGCAGGCAATAATATATACTACAAGGAACGGACCTTCAGTAGCATACAAAGTACATCCTTTTCATCCATACATGTTGTTGATGCAGATCAAATGAATTTTCATTAAAACCTTTGCTGGTTGTCTTTCAGTAAATCAGTGTGTTGTAGCAACATTCTGCTCTTCCTATTGATTCTTTTGTAGTTTTTCCACAAGAAGTTAGAAGATATAACACCACAACTACCAATGCCATGGACAGGCCTTCTTTTTTGCAAACAGTACAGATTTCTGTACTGAAAAAGCTCTTGAAGAATTAGTTTTATGAAAAAAGTCAAGTAACGTATTTAGCAAAGCAGAAGGAAAAAAAAAAATTATGTATTGCTCTGAACGGCATTGAAAATGCAGTGCTAAAGCTGCCCAAAGAGGGAATAAACTGGAATTGATCTACTTTAGCACAGTCTAAGGAAGTAAAAGGGGACAATCAGAAATCAATTAAATATTAGAGAGCAATTAAATATGGAGGTAACAGTGACCCACACAAGTTGACTGAATTCTTTCTGTGGATATTACCAAACTGGCAATAAAAAGAAGCAGAACCTGCAGCTGGCAACCTGCTTCAGAACAAACCCAGCTGCAACAAGAAAGCTGCTGTTTTGAGCGGTAGGTTCTATTGACGTGAAATTGCCATCTTATCCATAAGGTCAGACAAAGCAAACACGTCTAAGAATATGTTATCCTCTCAATCCTTACCTAAAAAAAAAAAACAAAAAACAAACCATATTTCTACAAACAGAATATGGACATCCCAAGAAAAAGCACAGAAACATAAGTCCTTGCCAGGTATTGTCTTAATTTCTTTCTGTTTTCAGAAGAAAACGGAAAAATCTGGGGATAAAAAGGAAGACGTAGGAAGAGGTAATGGTTGTCATCTTTGTGACTCCACACGTTAAATGAAGTTACCATGATAAAAGGGAAAAAACAGCTTCATAGCGGTCTAGGGATATGGCTTTTGGAATCAAATCAGAATTAGGAAAAAGCTAAAGAAAGTATTTCCAAATAAGTCTTACTGCTATAATTCGAGAGAACGGAAAAGCTAAAACTGTACAGGGAGATTTTGCAAGCAATGTAGCTCACACACAATTAATAGCTTATCATAGGTTGTTAGGGACACGATTAAAAGGACAATCAATTTACTAGGGACTTAAGAGGTTAATGGTAAAGGAAAAAGAAAAGTGACAATATCTTCCCTTCCTCCTCTTTCCCCTTTTATTGTGATAAGTGTATGCTTTCTGCAGATGTATGAAACAAAACTATGCATTTTCTTTATGCATTTGAATAAACCCACCACCTGAAAAAAGATGTGCAAAACTTTAGTTGGAAAACAAGATAAAGGATAGGAAATGGATGGGTGTTGTAATGCTGTGGCTAAAGGAGATTTTTTTAAGCATTCTAGAAACTCAAAATGTTTAAAAAGGCTAAATAGCCACTACACATTTTGTAAGGTTGAAGACAGATAAGCTGTAAGTTAGAGACAAAAATTCACCTTGTCCAAATGTGGTCAAGGCTGGCCATGCTTTACCTATGCCATTTCATATTCCACATGCTTAAAAAAATGTGTTTGGGTGCTTCTTAATAGTATTTTTGCTCAATAGTATAGTTTTAGTGATTTCTGTGTCATCATGAGACTGATGACCTTTTCTAAAGGGCAAAACCAGAAGCAGGGTCTTCTCATGCAAGACTCCTTCTTGCACACTACAAGCCATGTCTGACAGTCCTCTGTCCGCCTACAGACCACTGGGATTTGCATCAGCACTGTCAAGGCTCTGCCTATACTCCCAACTGTTTGGTTGTATTTTTGTTGTGATTTTTTTTATTATATATGAACTGTTGCACCTTGCAACAACTTGTATTATAAGCTAAGGAGGGGGATGAAGAACACTGAGAAAGAAAACAAAAAAAGGTATTTTGTTGCTAATAGGATAAGGACATCTTTGTAAATACTTCTGAGCATCAGAACTAGTAGCAGTCACAGTACTGTTTGAGCCAAATCACCCAATCTTCAGGGCTAAGGTCTCCCATCAGGAGAACCTGTAAACGTTGATTCTACAGAATATAAATCTGTAGAGGTAGATAGGCTGCAAACAGAGCAAGAGCTTTACCTAAAGAAGGCTCAGAACGGCCCAGAAACTGCTTCTGTTCTTCCCTCCTCCAGGAATGCAAGGAAGCTTTTGGACCACCAGGCTGACGTGGATTTGAGGCATCTCTATTGCAAAACTGCTGCATTTAGGGACTATCTCTGACACCAGAGCACTCCGAGGTAAACCACAGAGGTTGAATTACACAGCAGTGTAATCTATAAGTAACTGAACTATGGAAGACAAAACACTGTTTACCTCTCTTTTA
Source organism: Falco naumanni (assembly GCF_017639655.2). Lineage (NCBI taxonomy): Eukaryota > Metazoa > Chordata > Aves > Falconiformes > Falconidae > Falco > Falco naumanni. Next base: position 117,989,236 of record NC_054055.1, read on the forward strand.
CCAGGCAAAGGGAAATCTTAATGCAAAAAGAACATGCAAATCCTTTGATAGCCTTTGTAAAGCCAAACCAAAATCCATCATAGCAGTGAGATATATGTAACATACATTATTTGTAACGTACATCTCTTCTAAACACTGCTAATCTCAGTAACTTCAGGACAGAAGCAGTAGAGATCAAGCCAGTCGGCTCAGTCACACCAAAGAGAATCTGTTGTGCACATATATATGATTGAAATAAAAATAATTCAATCAGCTCTGAGCAAACTCAAATGTTCTTCCATGTTTAAAACTATGAAGAAGAATTCAATAAGCACAACAAAGGGAAGATAAAGATTTCATCATGAATAACAGCAGCCTTTACTTTTATACTTACTGAGAGAAAAGTGTGAAAGCCATTCCTTGTTTGTACCTGTCCCTACAGAGCTGGAAGGAATGATAAAGTCCTGCATCCTCTACATCTACGTGCATTTCTAAGATAACGTATTGGGCTTGTGTTGCAGGGTGTTGACAGCAGGGGGGTATAGGGCAGCTTCTACCAGAAGATGGGACAGTGCGGGGAAGGTGGTTTTAACAATTGGGTTTATTTCTCATTACCCTACTCTGATTTGATTGCTAATAAATTAAGCTAATTTCCCCAAGTTGAGTCTGTTTTGCCCGTGAGGGTAACTGGTGACTGATCTCCCTGTTCTTATCTTAATCACAAACCTTACGTCATATTTTTCCTCCCCTGTGTAGCTGAGGAGGGAAGCAACAGAGAGGCTTTGATGGGCAGCTGGCATCCATCCAGGGTCAACCCACCACAGATACCTGATTATTACATTTAACCTGTATAAAACTCAAATAAACCACAACCCTGGAACCAGCTGCATTCAGCTTGGGAAAGCATTCAGCCCCTGAAGCTAATTACAGCGACCACAAAGAGCTTTCTGCGAACAGATGCAGTCATCCCTCCGAAGCACGCCAAGCGTTACACCTATTGCATCTCTGACACTTAAGGAGAAATATTAGCAATAGTGAGCTGACCTAAGGTCTAATCCTGCAAGCATACATGTAGCTGGCTCCCTAATGTCCCTATGACGATTACTGGGGAATTAATTCTCAGCTGTCCTATTAAAAACCCATAAGCCACCTAAAAGGGTCAGAGAGCATCTGGGGTTCTCCTTTAACCGCTATCATAAAATAAGCTGCTGCATCTACAAAGGACGCCCACCAGGGTAACAGTCTCACTGGTGTTTCACAAGTAACCCAAGTCACCACTGTAAATTATTTCTGTAGTCACACCATTAGCTGCATTTTCCCCAGGGTTTGTTTCGCTGCAGAGTTCAGCTGAAGACAGCAGACAGTTCACATACAGACTGCACAGTCATGGCTCTCCAGGGCTGCCCTTGAGGACTGGTGAGCACCAGAACAGCCAGTCATCCATCCCAGCATGCAGGGAACGAGCTATGCAAGGTATTTATAATTTGTGTACCAATTAATATATATATATATTTGAAGTCACATAAACTTCCTTCAGAAAACATTCTATAAATTTTGTGCTTGAAATTCTGTGGCAGCATCCCAAACGGAGCTCCAGTAAGTTCACCATAAAGATCAGCAAAAGTTTCCAGAGAAGCTGATCCATTCCCAGCAATCTGCTGAAACACTTTGATTGGATTAAAGGAGAGCTTGGATGGGGGAAAAACACAACAAAACACACACTATTGTTATAGTAAGAAAGATGTTCTTGGAGTCTGCTTTAGTCTCCAAACCTAAGCAGATGAAATACTAAACACTTCATGGCAATCAGAGCTATAATCCTAACTTTACTTTGGTTACGAAGACATGATTCCTGAATCCACAAGTGAAGCACAGGGATGGGGGCAGAGGTTAGAGCCACTTCCACCACCACCTGGTAATACAGTCCTATGGTCACGAATACAGTTTAGCACATTTTGTGCCATGTTCTGAGGACAGTCCCACCATGAGGGGGTAAAGAAGAGCCAAGAAAATTATTCTTATACCAACAGCATTAAAATATATACTGTAATATAAGAGTTTATTTTCAACACTCCCATAAATTCAGCTCAAGTGATCCTAAAACTGTATTTGAGTTTATTGCTCTCAAAATCAGACAACAGTCTTCCCCTTCAATGCATTTTTTTTTCTTAGAATACAAGCATGCAATTTTGACAAAAAGTTTTTACTGAGGCATAATTTGAATATTCATTTCAATAAATTAATAACCAAGTTTTGAGGTTAATTGAGTTGAATTTATTTTCTATGCAAACGGGAATTATGTTTACATTTAGTGAATGAAATACCTTGTTCACTTTGTTGCGTACTGTGGATAGTTATTTGGCTAATGTTACTTTCCCAAGCAGAGCTTGTTAAGCTGTACAAAGTAGCAGCTTTGCCTTTTAAGTCCAATGATTAAATCTCAATCAAGTACTATATGAAAATAAATTTATTTTTAAAACCCCCAAAATTAGAGGGAAAAAAGTTTACTGAAATGGGCTATTGTTAATAATGATGTCAGACCATTAATTTTTATTAACTTGGAGTATTTAAAATTTAACATAATAGAAATTTACTGAACTATTATTGCTGAAGAGCCATTCTTTAACTTCTTTATTCTCCCATTTCATTTATATCTGCCCTCAAAGAGAAGCAGCTATTAAATTTATTTTCTATTACTGTATTTGTAATCTGAAATTCTGCATCTCATTATGCAAACTATTTACTTATCTTGAAAGAAAAAGGTAAATCTTGTGCTAATTAAATTTCAACACTAACTTCGTTTTGACTTCATGTGCTTGAATCCCAACAGCTAAATCAAGTGTCCACAGTAGGAGAGACTGGCACTGTATATCACTTTTGCCATTTCACTTCTCAATTACAAACTTAATTGATTTAAAGTGTGCTGGCACATATTGGTAAGAAGAAAAAACACCGCTTTCACCAAGGAAAACCTTTTTCCGTGATTAGCTTCCACCTAAAACCCATGGAACTTATTATTTCTCCTGATTGTACAGATGCTAACCAGAATTTATGGGCTTAAGTCCTCAAACTTCAGACAGCTTCTTGAAAGTTGCTGCCAAAAGCCGAAGACCGTTTATACCAACGCTCTTTTCTCTTCTTTGGAGCAGTCACAGAAGTGTCACCACAAACTCTCACACAGCAACATTCACTTTGAGCAGCCCCCTCTCGTGTCATGGTCACCTCAGCTGCCTCAGAGGTGCATGGGACTGCCCAAGCCCTGTAGGGCTGTGCCAGGGAGCCTGGGAAAGCTAAAGGCTCTAAAAGTGGCCAAGCCTGCAGCAGAGGGGAGTGAGTTCCTACCTTAATATTTCAGTATTAAACACCTGAAATTGTAAAATGTTAGGATAGGCAAGCAGGGTTTCTGTACTATCCTACTGCTGAAGTCATCAGCTCAGAGAAAAAGGTGTAAAAACTCAAAGGTTCACTTTAAACAGACCTCCATGGTAACTAGCGAAGTATCTGCCCAGTTTTGACCTGCCTTTCCTGCGTAAGTTTTACTTTAGGATTTCATCATGATCTGCTAAGTTCAGCTAAGTAGTTTGATTTCGTTGTTGTTGGTTTTTTGTTTTGGGTTTGTTTTTTTTTTTTTTGGGGGGGGGCGCACGGTGGTGGTGGGATGGGCTTATTTGGTTTTTTTGAGTCACTATTATAACATTTAGTTATATTCTTAAATTTTAGTATATTCTTAATTTTATCCACAGCATTCTGAGGAGTTTGATATTGCATAATAAATTATCATATATCCTCCCTTTACAAATACACAGTATTTGTAATACACCTTATTACATACATACACCTTAACCACACTCTCAACTGATACTAAACAAATAAAAAAATTCCAGAAAGCTACAGTTGCTCATTGTGTATGTCAGAAACAGTGCATCTTTCTCAGAATTACAGATTTACAGTCTCTCACTCATAACTATGTGGGCTTATAATAGACCAGCTGCCCCAAAGCTATACTTGATGGAATAACAATGAGGCATTACAAAGACTCAGCCCTTTTTAGCAGCATCCTATGAGAAAGAAAAAATTAAAAGCCCCAGGTCTTGTATCATCTACTGGGTGTAGCCACAGTGTCTCAGAAACTTCAAGCATATTACGAAGCTGTTCCAGAAGGGTAAGGTTCACTTTGCTTAGGTGAAGCTCAATACCTGAAATTCAGACTATAAACTAGCCTCTACTGCATCACCATCTCTATAGACTAACATGAAAGCAGCATCTGGAGCTGAGCCAGTTGTTTAGAACTAACTACGCAGTTGTTTTACACCACTTCCATGTCAGCCTCCCACACCCAGACACTGTTTCTGCCAGAACATTCTGGTCTTCAATCCAGGTCTTCCCCGTAGGGGCAACAGAAACTAACATGACATCTCACCTGAAAGGTTTGCTATGGAAGTTATTTTTAAGTTTGTAAAAACCAACACAAAGGGTAATATTCAGTTATGTTATCATTACTATTTCTTTACACTGTTCCAGAAGGTATTTTGTGCAGCGTGGGGTCTCAAACAGCCAGCATAAGAAATGTCTCTTTCATTAAAAGAAATACCCAACCCCCCAGCCACCACTGCAAACTGCTATGGGACAGAAACTGCTCCAAGCACTTTCTTTTATTTGGAAAGGTCGTTTGACATCAAAGTTTTAGTATTAAATTCATGATAAGATTTTTCTCAACTATTTAATAGATTCAAAGGATTTCCTTCAAAAAACTAAACTGTAGAACGCTTGATTTTTTTTCCTTCCTATCAATCACAAGTAACATAATTGTACAGCTTCTACCACAGTATAACATTTATATTTGCATTATGATAGTTATCACCCACTAAAATCTTTGCTATGGAAATATCAGGGTACAATTATGATAGTTATCTTTATGCTATAACCCAGACATGCACTTAAGCAGATGTTCAATTTCATGCTTATTAGTAGTCTCATTGAAGCAATGATATTGAATTCTATTACCCGTCTACTTTGTTTTCCTACTTTTTTTAGTTTCTTCTGCGTTTTACTATCCAAGGCAAAATAAGCATATTCCTGAAATATTTCTGAAATGCCTTTCACTATGCCCCGCTGTCTATGCTATGAAATCAAGTATTGCCTTCTTCCCTAGACTATAGCTATCTGTATTTATTATATACTGATGCTTTTCCTGCAGCGTTCTGCTTGATAACCTATTGCCAACCGATGCAATATGAGGCTGACATCCACACTATAGTGCATGCACGCCACACCAAAGGTTCTACCACGAAAGCAATGTTTATCATCCCAGTCATGGATAGGTGGAAACAACCATCCCCCCAGGTGAAAACAGAATTTACTCCTAACATTAAAAGCTGCTTCCCGATTGACATAGGAACATACTTCTGCTTTTTCAGATCATCTCTCAGAAGAGGAGAATAAACGGTGCATTGTTACAAGCTAGCAGCACCCACGGATACCCTCCAAATGGCTCCACAGAGAGATGGAGCTTCCTGCAGGAGCATCTGGATCGCTGCCGAATGGCCATCTGTGTTTTACCGTGAAGAGGATTACAAAACTATTTGCCAGATAGAACCTTATGTGATTATTCCCCCCCCTCCCAGTCCCCAAAAGTAAGCTAGTTCTCAAAAACGGTATCTGGAAAATGGGCCTATAATAATGGGACCTGGAAATCAGGCATTTCTCTGTATTTAAACAAATGTGCATGAACCAACTTTGTGCACTGTTCTTCAAATTTTAATTGTTTTTCGTCCATTCCTCCTTTGTCTCTCCTCACCTGCATGCAGAAATCACATTTTTTCCTTGCCAGTTTTTCCAATGCCCCTTTCTCCATCATTTACTCAAAAATAAATCAGTCCTTAATTATTTGGATCCATTACAGCAAACAGTTTTTGGGAGAAAAGATGCCTTTACAGCTCTAAGTAATTGGAGTGTGACAGCACATCACACTGCAGGAAATGTTCCCCTTGGAAGATTAGATATTTAAACTGGGATTGGGCTTGATATGATGTGAAGAGTGACAGAGACTTAAGAGCCAGGACAAAATATTAGCTAAAAAGTGGAAAAAACAGAGTATCTCAAAAGATGTGCTGATCATAGTGGATCAAATTATAATGGACTAGACATCCACCTAAAAACAGAGTACCAAGAAGCATTTTCTTTGCCTTTGAGATAGCGTCCAGACTTGAGGGAGGAGGGAAGAAGGGTAGTCAGTGGGGGGTAGAAGGTCCCTTGGGGAAAAAAAAATTAACTTCTTTTTTTTTCACACCACCTTGTTTTAGCAATAGCAATTATCATATTAAAGAAAAAAAAAGACAGTTCAAAACAAAAAGGTTTCTATTTTTGTGAAAGGTGTACTAATCTAGAAGAAACAAATGTCACCGGCAATTCAGAACACTGCTGAGGAGCACACATAGCTACCTCAAATGCATTTGTAAAAATTAAAATGAGGTCCAGAAAATAATAAAAAAATCGAAATCAAACTCAATGTTGTTTAAGTCTGAGCTTCCTACTAGTTTATGAATAAAATACTCCATTTTAATTAAGGCTACTTTGATAAATTGCACTGTTGTGGTAGATGATCTGGAATATATTGTGCCAGAGCCAGGTTTGGATAAGGACAGGCTTTGGCAAAGGGGAATGCCACTGAGTCCTGCATCACAGGAGGCAGTTCTGCCACGGTGGGAGCCGCAGAGCTCAGCTGGGAAACATTCCGCCCCGAAAGGGTGCAAAGCGGTGACATCCTGCCTTGGTAAGTAGTAGACGAGCACCTCCTGCGAAAGTTTCCAGGATAAGTCTGAATCAAGCTATCGTAAATTGGCTCATCCTAAATAGAAATGGGATCAGAAGTAGGCTTCATTGACCTTGACCTGAAGAGGGAAGACTGAGAAGTTACCCGAGCTATGAATTCAGCTGGATGAAGCAGCTGAGGTACATGAACCTCCAGAAGGACCAGATTCTATTTAGGGAAGAGCTGCTACAATTACAAGGAATCTGTAAAGTGGACTGGGACACCGAGGAGTGAACCGGGATGGAAAAAATGATGAGGGCGAGAAACTTTGTAGAAAGGATGCAGCAAATCACCCATCTTGAGAACAGTATGGGAAACAAACTGAGAACCTACGCAAAATGGAAGAAAACAGGCTCACTGACAGACAAAGCTGTCTTGGAGATCAAAACGTGTAACAATAAAGCAAGAACAGCCAAAACCAGTGCCAGATTTTGCAAAGTATAAGTATCAAGAGGAAACAGAGCAACAGAGATATAACCTAGTGAGAGTATTGCTTGATGGGAGCCAGAGGGGCTGGAAAATGTCTAGTTCCAAAGACTGGAAAAAGCTGCATATGAGATCGTATGTACAGTAGCAAGGATGTTTAAGTAATCTATTAAAATGCGTAGAGTGCCCTGTAATTAAAAATCTGCAAATGCAGTAACTTTGGCAAGAAAGGAAATGCTTTGCACGACTGCAGTTTTAATAATACATAAAACTCTGGCTCGAGCTCTAAAGACAAAAGGGTAAAGTACAATCAAATTTACAAGAAACAGATTGATCCAAACCGACCCAGTATACTTGCTCTCGTAATATACCTGGCTGCCTAGAAGGAACAGAGAACAAAGGGATCCTCTGTTGGGATTTAGTAAAGCATCTTGACTTATTGCCACAGGGAAGTTACTGGTTAAGATCAAGCTTAAGGGAAGAACAAGAAGAGGATTGTGCCCTCTGCAACAGTAATGGGAAGAACTACCGGCTGGAGAGGGCTTAGAGCTGCAGTTCCTCCCGGAGCAATCTGGGGACAAATTTTGCTGAAATCATTAGTAACGCGTTAACCATGAGCACGCCAACATCTCGGCATTTGGAAATGCTGTCTACAAGGGGCCTACAGGAAGCGCTAGATGATTTTAAGGAAGAGAATAAGAGAAACTGCATAAAACAAAGTGAAAGGTTATGCCTTTGGGGACCAACAAATTTGGTCATCAGTGCAAAACAATGCAGACAAGCCTGTGCATACTGCTCAATCACGGGACATTATGAACCAGGAGCGTGACATGTCTGAGAAGGAACTGAATGCAATCCTAGGATCCATTGAGAGATAAATCACGGCCAGCCATGCACAAGAAGGGGAAAAGCTGAAGGAAAAGGCTACGGCAATTTTATGTGAAGAAACGAAATGAGCTGGTTTGTTCAGCTTTGTGAAAAGCTGACAGGGGATGTGACTGCTTTCTATAAATAGAGTAAGACTCAAGTAAGGGGCTTAAAGTCAGGGTGTAAAAGTACAACGTTAACATAAGAATAAAGGATGTAATGAGTAAATTCAAAACAGAAATTAAAAGAAGGTATATAACCACTAGGTAATGAAGTTTAAACAGTTTTCCAAGGAGACAAATCAAATCTGTTTCTAAGGCATCCTTTTTAAATGCAATTAAACAATAATTTGATGTTTACTGGACTTTAATCTGCTTCCACAGGCTTTTTCTTTTTTTTTTTCTTCTCCTGGTGGGGTACAAAATAGGATATAGACTATAATTGATTTAACTTCCGGATTTTTGCTTGTTTCTTTTGGAAAAGCTCTATTTCACTGTTGGAAAGGCTTTGAGTATTTGGGGGTTTTATCTTAACACCAGCTACATGTATTTTGGATGAAGTGTTTTGATTTTATCTCCATCGGTTCCAAAGTACACACAGAGAAATCTATCATACACTGTACGAATGGCATGAAGAAATTGTACAGCTTGAAGTATTTCTAATAACTGCCATGGAGTTATTAGAACTCTAGCTTTCCAGAATTAGGTGAAGTATGTAAGTATTGAGCTTTTACTCTTTCCTTGATGTACGGGAAAAGTGAAACATTATAGCCTTATCACATCCATGTTTCATTCCTTCAGATCCAAGGCCTTGGAGTACAACTGACCCCCATCTCTGCTAGTCTCCAAATGCCAAATCTGCTAGCTCTCTGTTTTTTCTCTCCATATTTATATAATATTTGAAAGATTCTTTTCTGATTCAACTGAACACCAATGTTAGTGCCACAGAACTGATAATTCTGTGGTGGGGAAAATGGGAAATGCTGACTTCCATGCATATATTGCACAATTGTTAAAACCAAACCAAACCAAACCAAGCATTTATCCCTCACCCACGTAGAACATGCTTCTATATAGCATGAAGGAAATTACTTCAAGAGTTATTCGCTACTTTGCTAACGATACAGTGTGTAACCACTTTTGCCATTCTTGCTCAATACTGATTTTGTCTTTGAGAGAGAACGGAGAACAACATTTTAATAATGCAAACTGATCCTGCATGGCACAAGGGGTTTTTGTTGATGTTGTAGGGCGACTATAATAGAAGGCTTCAGGTCAGTGGAATCTGAATTAATCGTTTCTGCAGATAGTTAGTCCTAATATATTTTATGCAGTGCATTCAGCATGCAGAGAGCACGTATGAACTTTTCAGAAAGCCGTTCATATTCAAATCAGGTAAACATCAAGCTATATACATTCATGAATACAGCAGTAATTACCATGCTCTGAGGACATGTTGAAATGACATTATCACTTGTCAGCAGGATACCACTGGCTGCTGTCATTGGCAATTTACATTTAGCATCAATGTTAAATAGTCTGCTTATTAGTTTGTTAATGACCTGAAAAAAAATCAATGATTTAAAACACTTTAGGATACAAAAAGTTACCTTATAGCTTTGGTGGATAGCCAAGATTGGCCTCAGAAAGCAGTGCGCATACAATAAAGTATTAACTCAAAATTTTGGATCTGTTATTAGGAATAGGTTGCATTCACAACAGGAAAATGAGATGATGATCGTAAAACCAGAAAAGTAATGGTATAACGCTAGTTAGTCTAAGAATATTAGAAAGGAAGATCTAGTATTAGTAAAGCAACGGAACTGACTGTGCAGACTTACAACAGGCAAGACTACATTTTACAGAACCCTGAATAGTTACTTAATTTGTTTTATTATCCACAATTTATTTTGTCTGAGATGGCAGATGTCCCTCTTTCTATGGCATACAAACCTAGAAAAACAGTAATGATAATGAAGAAAAGAGTTTAATGAAACAATTTAATAATAACATTTGAAAGGTGATAGTTGTTTGGGATCTTTTTCTCATTTGATGATAAACAAAATTGGTTTGGTCTTCTCCAGTGGAACAAAAACCTAGTAGTGTCTGAATCAACTGATCAATTTTAGACCTATCCTATTTTTAGGGAATACTACCAGACATGAAAGCAGCATTTCCAGTGTGACAGGTAACTGGTTACTTTGCACATGTGATTGACCCATGCCTGTGCAACAGTACAGTAAGTTTTCCACATTTATTTTACCCTGACTCCATCTGCCTTAAGGAACACACACTAAATGCCATCTCAGGCACAAATATGCTGAACCAAAGACTGTAACAACTTTTCTTTCCAAGTGCACCCACTTCCAAGAAATCCTTCATCAATTCCTCTACAGTATTTTTTTTTTCCTTTAGGACTTCAAAAGTTACATAGCACTTCTGCTCAAGGAGAGACAATTAGAGATTTTAGAATCTTAGTGCAGATGAGTTATATTCAAGCCACTACAGGAACAGGAGGGAAAAAAAGATAATTGCAGAACATTCACTTCACTTCCAAAGTAGCATGAAACTGGTATTGGAGGTGAATGAAATTTGAAAAAGTCAACCCAAAAATAATTTTCTCACCCCTGCAAAACACAGAGACCTTCCTTTCAGAACCACCCTACAGAGTAGAATTTAGAACTAGGAATACATTGAACAGGTCTAGGGAATGGTAAGATTAGCATCATTCAAATGATACACTGTGGAAAAAAAGATGCTACAAATTCTAGTGTTAATAATCTGTCTGTGGGAGGGAAAAGCTTTGCAGGATTTATCTTCTATAGACTTTGATGTGGCTATCACAGGGACAAATTTGACTTCATCCAAATGGTGTAACTCTGTGACTAGTGGTAGTCTCTCCAGTGGGTAAATCGTAAGTGGCTGCCATTTAAAGGTAATGTTATCTTTTTTTTTTTTTTTTTTTTTTTGCCTGCATGGCCTGTGACTTTGAAAACGTGTCTGCTGCGTGCCTATATTGCATGATAGATGACAAAAGACGAAGGCAAATATTATGGATATAATACTCCCTACATCTGTTTATTCTGGCTAACATTAAGGATTTCCAAAGAGAACAACCTGGAAATGTCAATAATATTTTGCAATAAATGCTTTGCAGCAAGTTTCCCCAAGGTATTGTTCAGCTATAGATCTGCAACAACAGAATATCAGATTCCTTCTGTTTTCAGCTACCTCCAAAAAGAAGAGAAAGCAAGCAGAAGGGTTTGCTTCGTGGTCCCACATCACACATGGGCAGAATTATAAACTACAAATACCTGCAAGTCCTTAATTGCAGGAATCCTTATCACTGGGCAGACCATCAGTTATTCAGTTTTATTGCCCTTTACAGAATAGGTTACTAGCCAATCAATTTTTTGTCACAAAGCCTTCATAATCTCACCAGAAATGATGAGTTTGAGGCTGAAGGGGTTGGTCCCTTCTCCCAGGGAACAAGCAACAGGACAAGAGGAAAACTCCTCTAGTTGCACCAGGGGAGGTTTAGATTGGATAGTACAAAAAATTTCTTCATGGAAAAGGTGGTCAGGCATTGGCACAGGCTGCCCAGGGAGGTGGTGGCATCACCATCCCTGGAGGTGTTTAAAGACCATGTAGATGCGGTGCTCAGGGACATGGTTTAGTGGCGGGCTTGGCTGTCCTGGGTTAGTGGTTGGAATTGATGATCTCAAAGGTCTTTTCCAACCTACACGATTATATGAAATTATGTTGGTAGGTGCCATTTAAAACTGAAAAAAAACCCCAAACATCAGAAAAAGTATCTTGAAAGACTCAACTCATCTGCTATTAATAAAATGCCATCTGCCATTTTGTGATGCATATATAAACAGTAACATATAGATGCCAAGGTAATTTAGAACTTCTAACTAGGCCAGAGCTAATTTCATTCGAGGGATAAATGAGGAAGTCTCCCTTCACCAAGTGACAAATTTAATGATTCATGATTAATGAAATCTTTTCTCCTCCACAAGCTTTTCCTTTGAACATGCTTCATTGTTATCAACGGAGTGAGGGAAACTGTACTTTCAGAAATGAACACAGCAGAGAAAACAATCCATGCTTGGGTGAATTTGAGCCAATTCTTACTGAAAATTAGAGTAAGTAATGACTAGAGAAGCAGTAGCTTCCTCTACAGAATTCTAGCACCACGTATTTTTCCAAATGTAATTAAACTAAATCAGAGTTGAACAAATCAAAAATTAATTTCGAAAAAAGTTTCTGTGGTAGCAACTTTTCTCCATGGAAAATTTTGTCTCAAAATACTTACATTTGATTGAGAACGTCAAGGAAAGAAGAAAAAAACCAACAAACATTCCTTCAGCCTTGTTATGTATCAATTCCATCTTTATTCTATTTTCCCAAATAAAATAAAATTTAAAAACCAGCAAAAAAAAAAATTCTAAAGAATCAGAGTGTTCCTTTCTTTTAACTGTCAGTTTTGACTCTGTTAAATTGGTAACATCAGGCCACCCTTTGCCTCCTATGCAGGTTAACTAAGCATTTTTGGAGTTTTTCATTCATTTGGGGTTTTATTGTAATTTTTTTTTAACAGATGTTTATCCAATATGTATTTAAAGCCTCTGAAGCAAAGATCCTGTTTGCATCTAAACAGCTTGCAAGGCTCACAATATTTAGCACTTGAATTTGCCTCTTCCCACTCAGATTGTGTTAAGAGAGATTCAGTGGGAGATGACTGCGTCTTTCAGTATGAATGTCATGGTGGAAACAGATCATCTATTCTTGAGTTAAAGTAGTCTCTCATCTTCAAATACTCCTCTATTTCTTCTCTTTCTTTCTCTTTTTCAGATTTGTGAATTATTTTTCCTGCAACAATGCTGTCCTTTCACCCAAGCCAATTTCCACTTTCCAGTTCTCACTAGTTCTCCCTGGTTGGAGATGTATTTATCCCAGTCTCACGTATCAAGAACAATAAATGACATAGTCAAGAATTTGTCTGTAGTTCACAGTGGATTTTCAAGACAGTTCAATGGTACAGCCAGTTCAATGGTACAGCCAATGCAATTTCTTTCAAGGCCAAGGGAAATTTATTACCAAGTACCCATTAACTGTGGAACTATCCTACCATGACTTTCTTTGAGATGCTACCCCCAAGAATTCAAACTCTAAGTGTGGCAGAATTATGTTCTGCTTCAATCTGAATGCAACTACCATGACAGTAAGAAGTAACAGGTTTGTTGCTTTGGACATGTAAAAACTACTGCTCTACTATTTTAAGTCAGACAAAAACATAATGAACAGGTAAGAATTATATTCATGAAAGATTCGTATTACCCTTTTTAATTAACATTTAGCAGCCGCTATAGCAAAACATCTTAGCAAATATCGCATTGTTGCCTTGAAGCAAAAATTACAAGACAAATGTACGAGTTACTTGATTTTATAGGAAAGCTACAGAAGCAGCTAAAGCCTGTAGATCATACTGATCCCTCAACAGCAGCCTTGCCTCCCTTCAGGGTCACTGTGAGTAAGCAGTGGGTTAGACTCTTGCCAACCTTCTATTTCTCACAGTGCAAAGGGTTTTGCTCTTCCAGAGATCATAATCTGTAACAGAATGGGAGAACAGATGTGGTCACGTAAAGTAGGTGATTCTTAAATAAAAGAAGAAGTATAGGTGCTACTGAGCTGGGACCACAAACTGATTAGAAACAGGATTCGTATTTGTAAGAACTTGGATAACTAGAGATTGATATGATATGTACAAGCTCTTGATTACTGAAAGATTATGTTCTAAATAAAACTTCATAGCATTCACCTAATTTGCATGGTGTTTCAAGACCAACAACTGGAGATAAACTTAAGTCTAAAAACTGAGAAGTGACTGTCAAACTCAAAAAGCTGGGGGGAGAAGGGAAATGGAGTCCTTTGTTCAGTCCTGTAGCTGCTCAAAATGTAGCATTAGAGAATCCTGTTTAGTTTAGGCTGTTGAATTAGTGGCCAAGAGTTGAACTTGCAAAGATGGTTCATATTTTGCTGCCAAGACACCAAAGCTTTTGAATAAGCAATCTGGATGCTAGCTAATGCATGAACTCAAACAGAAGAAATTAGTCACAATAGATGGAACATTACAAGGGAGACTAAAAGATTTTCTTTATAAGGGAGATGAGATACATCAAGAAATGTATCAATGATAAAGAAACCACTTGAAGCTTACTATAAATGTTTATTTTTTGCAGTTCCTACATGATTAAAAGCAGAGTTGTGCAGCACTCCAAATGTAAAATTGCTATTGACCCGATTGTGATTTTTTTCTTGATCAACATAAATCTTAAAGCGAAAAGATTACAAATGGATATGCCTGATAAACATTAGGGATACTTGTACATCAAGTTCATTTTCCGTGTGCCTGTAGTCCTCTATTCCACACCACACAGCCAGAACAGCAAGAGAAATCAGGTCAACAACCAGTACATGTCCCCTGCAAGGATATTTTGGACTTTTGTGTAACGAATCTTTTCGCCATCACGTTAAGAAACAAGTAAATTGGCATCGTTCCTGTGCTATGAAAAATCCTCATGAAATTTTAGTTGCCAAGTTAGAGCACTCTACTTTAGGTTGCCGTATGTACATTGGAAAAGACATACAGCAACTGTCTTTTTATTCATACTTAACACTTTGCATGAGCACCTGACGATAACTGCTTCTATAATCAGATCAAGAGTCTAGTAAACAGAACCTAATTTTAATGGCTTCTTTGGATTAAGCAGAAACTCAAAAAGCCAGAAAAAATTAAAACTAGAATTCTACACTCAAGCAAGCTGAAAAGTAATTACACTGAGAGACAATGCAAATTTTAGCCTCTAAGGTTATATCCAAAACTAGTAGTAGTTACAGGACAAGTATTTTTGTTAAGACCAAGTTCAAGTGTCCATCACATAGAGCACCTCTTGCTTTTCTGAGACATAGTTGTCTTTGCATTGTTTTTAGGGTTTTTTATTTCCCTCTAGCTGACCCACTTATGAGGAGCTGGATGTTTAAGGATAAACTTGAATACTTTATAAATCATCTTGTGCGCAGAACATCAAAGGTGTAAGACCAACTGAAATAAATGAAGAATTAACATGGACGGTGAAACACATAGCTTTATAAACTTCTTTTTGGAAACACATTACAGTACCTTTGTGATTAGCACTGCACGCCTACTCCAGTGGTCTGCAAAGCTATCATCAATTGCCAGGAGACAAAAGTGAATTAAGCAACCATCCAGATATATCCATCTGCAAAGATTCAATATTTTCATCCGTTTCTTCTGAGTAACTATACAGTTAATTGGGGTGGTGACCCATACGAATATACAACACGCTAAAAGCAAGATGAAGAAACACGGAACATACTGTTAATTCATTAACAATCACTCATAGCTGGAAATATACCATCTGAAGGGCAGGTATTTACTTCAAATTGAGCATGGAACTTCAGTGCCACTAAAGAAGAATAGCCTTGTTACATATTCACAATAATAACATTTCAATATCAAGGCATAGGACCTACTCTGAAGAACTTAATTGCTGGAATCATTCCAACACAGATGTTCATTCCAAGGAGTCTTGAAATTGTTAACACTTATCTAAACAGGAAAACACTACGAAATAAAACTTTATTTACAAACTGACACTGCTGCAAAACTGAACCCTTCTTAAACTTTCAAGGTTTGGCACTATTTCTCTTGTATGTCTGGCAGAGCTTGTTACAGTAACGTGTAGTTCTGCAGTTGTTGTTTCTCCACATTTCACCAAAAAGAGCCCAAAACTTCAAAGGCAAATGATTGCAAACGGTCTACAAATCTCTGCCTACAAGATACCTAACAAGAATAATTTCATCCCAAAGTCTTTGTCATCCCAGTTTAAAATTTATTCATGGAAATCCTGACCAGGATTCAAGCAGGACCAAGGCCACAGCCAATTAAGGTACAGATATTTATCCTGAGACACTCTAAAATGAGTTGGCATGTGGCTATTTATTTAGCCCCGTGCAGGTTTCTTGCCCATCCTAGCACAAGTGTGCCAGGAACATGGCTGAAACTGAACAATTCAAAAGAGACAGCAGGCAAACCCCAAGAGGCCCAGGAAATTAGAACAGATTTTTCCTCTCATTTACACTGGGGTAATGTAGAAAAATCAGATCCAAGAGGTGGCTTCAATAGCCACACAGCCTCCCTTCCCCCTGATTTTAATTTCTGAAGGCAGAGGACAAACATGTCATCCTTCTTTCTGTCTGTTCTATTCTCATGCAAATGGCATGGAGTGCTTTCCTCCTAATTACCCACCTTCTTGCCAAAGCTGTCAAAAAAAAAAAAAGCGCTAACTTTTTGGATTTATTAAACTTTTACTATTCAAATTTATGGGAGTCTTCAAGCCTAAATCCTCATTAGAGCTTATCAAATAATTAATGCTCCAGAAATTAACTAACTGAAACAACATGCACACCCCTCATCCAATTAAGCAGATGGATAATCCAGAGTGAAAAAACCCACAAAAACCAGCTAGAACCCCTTTGCTGCATCCATGAAAGAAAAGCATAAGAATAAAACATACAAAGCACCTTTAAGATTCAAGTACAAAGCCCATGAAAGTGGACTACACACTAAAGTGCTTAGCATACGAGGGGAAACAGGTGATAGTCTCACCTGCATTGAAACATCACACTTTTTACAAAGTTGTTAGCCCTTGACAAAGCAATTAAAAATACTTATCCTCTCCTTTTTTCTTTATTGCCTTTCAAAAATATGCAGCTTAACAGCTCAAAACAAGATATTCAAACACATCTGATAACTTAATTCCGTTTGGGAATTGTAACTACACTTAATTTTAACCAACCTTGTTCAAGTCCCCCACTGAATGAAAATTCTGAATTTTGAAAATTAAATTTACCTTCAAGACCACAAAAATCTGAAGTGAACAGCCAGCCAGTAAACTTCGGAAGCAGTAACTGAGGTAGGAACAAATGAACTTGGTTTGAGGAGCTTCATTACTGCTTCCAAATGGTTTGAAGGCTTGAAACTGGGATATTCACCTTGCACTAGAGTTCCCTAGGACTGCAAGGTCCCTACTGCCCATCTAGAAAGCCACAAGTAATGAAGGCCCAGCTCTGGGGATGGCCAAATGCTCGAAAGACTTGGGGAATTATTGTACGAGGACATGGTATTGGAAGTACACCCCAAGATGTTCAGACTCTGAGAACTCAGGCTGCTTAACTACCCATCAAGCAGGCTCTCAGGCTTGAGCATAAGATTATTGAAATGGTGTTTCTCTACAACACCATTTAGATAAAAACATGCATTTAAAAAATTCCTTATAGTCCCACTAGTGGTCCTCTTCCAGTTGAGGCCTCCATTTTATACATATAAACACCTGATGAAGTGATCATCATCTAACCTAATTCCAAGAGAAAGACCAAAGAAAACATGGATTTTGGCTGTCTTCCACCTAGTCAGCAACAAGGAAAGTCTTGAAGCTGAAAATCTTACTACTCTGGCAAGGAGAAATCTCTTTTTACCATTAAACATTTTTAGCTGATTTTCCAAGGGAAAATCTGAAAGAATTGAACAAGAAGTGCATATAAAATTAGATTACCTGGAGACAGCTTTAATTTGTATAAAACCATAAGAAGTTTTTATGTGACTGTTTAATCTTTTAACAGCTGCTTCTTTAAGTACTCATTTGCACTAAATATATCACATGTCACCATACTTATGACCCTCCTAAAACAAAAGAGCGTCTTCCAAAATGACTACAGCTAGCAATATTAAAGCAGCACCTACTGGCATCATTATATTTAAGTATCTGAAATAGACATTACTGTCAGCAAATTTTTTTAAACCTTTCTTCCTTCTTTCCTTTACAAAAGGTTATTAGAGTTACTTTAGTGTCCTATGTCCTGTGATAAAATGCTAGAAATGAACTATTAAAATTGGCAATACGTACCAATAGCCCATGAATTTAAGATTCTCAGATCATTTATGTACCTTAAAAATTGTGTTTAAAGCATGTTCTACCAACTACCTTGAAATTCTTTGCAGGCTTTGCTGGCACTGTTATTCAAGACTTTCCTGAGGGGGGGTGGGGAAGACAAGTGAGAGAGTCATTCAGAACACAGCTTGATCTCCTTGCCCACTATGATAAGGGGTGTCATCTCCATGGACTCTTGTTCATGATTTATTAACTAGTGTGGAACAAACAGTCAGCTCTAGATTCACCAACTCATTTTTATGTTTTTTTGGTGGTGGCATGTGTGAATGTTTGCATTAGTTATGAACAGCAAAATCAGGTTAGGCAGCACAATTAAGGAGTAAAATTATCAGTCACGTGGGAAAGATGGCATTTCAGGTGCACTGCCAACTAGGTCAAACTGGAGTTTCTGCAAGGGATGCTGTTTTCCCTTTCCACCATTGTGCCTCCTGAGGCTATCAGGTCCCTCAGCAGAAGATGTACCTACGAGGTCCACAGCTTTCCCAACTGAACTGCCATTTTCCTCCATAGAAAGCTTACTCCTTCTGCTTAAATAATGAAAAGGATTGCTGTTGTTCAAGATGCAAATAAGAGGCATTGGGCTTGACATACAAAGTATTTTCTGCTCATTTACTCAAACTCTGACAGTTGTGTTCTGCCATATATCTAACAAATCGCATGCGTTGCTCAGAATGGGCTTGGTTCAAGCGTGTCACACTGCCGCATAAAGATATGTGACCCCACCTCAAAAGTATACGGGGAGGGTCTGCTTTAAAATAGACTGAAAAATGTTCTTGCCCACATATACCTCCAGTTTCCCTATGCTGCACTCTAGAGGCCACGAATGTGGAAGATGAAGTGGTTTCTCCGAAAAGGTGGAAGTCTTTGTTTTTTGGATTGGCTTTAGAAAACATGGGATGCTCTGTTTCAGAAGCCAGGTGATACGCAGAAGGGAAGCCCGAGCAGCTTGCAGTGGGCTCCTGTGCTGGGGGAAAGGACAAGGCGGCTGAGTGAGGTCAACGAAGGATGAAGCTTTCTATGCCAAACTTCACGCATGAATACACAACAAAATGGTCTACAGAGGGGCAAAAGGACTATCTGTTAGACAAAATCTGTTTTGTTGCTAAGAGGTATTATGTAATTTGTTTGCTTGGTTTTGGAAAAAGATTTTTGTCTCCTGTCAGCGCTACTATAAAATAAGTTTGTCTTTTTTTACGCACAAAGCGCATAAATTTTTTGCTATATCTTAATATCTTGAAATATGCAAGTAAATGGGACTACACAGTGTCTGCTGAATATCTTGAAAATACAGCAGCTTTGAAAGGGGATAGAAAATAAAAACAGTTTTGAAGCCTAGATACATCTTTCTTACACAGACACCAGCTAATCCACAAATTAGTTTATATAACATAAGAAGAGTAGGATAGTCCTGTCCCCTCTGTCTGCAGGATCCAAAATTAAGCAGGTGCTATTCTAAGCTCCTCAGAATCATCCCGTAGCTTTCATGACCTGCAGCTCCACACGTGAGATACGTTAAGCTTCGCCTTCCAGTTCAGTTCTCAGGCTCAACAATGCTCAGCAGGCAGTAGTCAATTTAGCAAGAGATCTTATCCATCACTGCTGAAAAAGTACCGGGTATTGACTGATGAATGGAAGATAAATCACAAGAGGGCTGTCCATTCAGGCAGGGCTGAATAACACTGACAGAACCCTGCATGAAAGCTCATTTTGTGCCTGCCTGTACAATATGTCATTTGTAGAGAGCGTTGTTCTCCAATGATATCAGTCCCTTCTCGGTATGAAGCCCTCTCCCTTTATTCCCTTTAACAAAGGTGTCCAGTTTGTAAGAAAGAAAATCCTCAAAGTGAAGAAATGTTATTATGATCTAAAATTCAAGTTCAGATATAGACTGGCTTTCTTGTTTGCTACAAACTAAACCAAGTGCAGCCATTTCTCATTTCTGAAGGGAGGAAATAAAAAGGGTGATGGGACAAGTGCTGGGGGAAGAAGAATCCAGGAGATGGGTTTAAAGCACTTAATGGAGTAGTCACCTGCCATCTACACTTAGCATTACTCATCCCAACAATATACTCCTTGAACTGGTCAAACCTGCAGTGGTGCTTACTGAAAATGACGTCTCCAAGTATCACTAGAGATGACGAGCACAAAAAGGAACATTAATTTTGCTCCCTACCCATAAAATTACCTAACCTGTGATTCAGCCTAGCAAGACACACACTTCTGATAGCCAAGACAAGCCCATTTTGGTAACGAACCCCAAAACCCCAAACCTTCCATTTCCTGAACAGCTCTTAGCCAGAAAAATACTTTAAAAATTACATAGCCTGCCCCTGCTCAAGTCTTAACAACACGTACTTAGGGTCAGTAACTAATAAAGTGGGGCTTGATCTGACCAAGGCCAGCAGAGTAGCACTACAAGTCCACTTGTCTAAAGGTCTTGTTGTTTGCTCCCATGGGTCCAAGAAAGCCCAAGGCTGCTAAAGCAGGATTGCACATTCAGTTCCGGCTTGTCATCAAGGATACTGGCTGATAGGTGGCAATCCCGCATGTCTGCACAGCTCTCCTCACCCGGCGAGTAAAGGGTTGCCTAGAACCAAGCTGGAGAACAGCATAGGAGAGGTGTGGGCTCGGGATGCCTTTCAGCTGGGAACATGTTACACCATGGATGCCAAAGGAGAGGAGAACCCCCTTCAAAACAAGTAACACTCAAAGGACAGCACAGGACTGCTAGTTAAGTGAAACCCCCTTGACAATAGTTTAACCTGCTGTATTCATGCACCCGTTGAAATAATTTCTACATACAACAAACCTAAAAAGAAACCTGCCTTTGCTGCTGAAGCTCTTTCCTTGAAAGAGTTCCAGTGACTGCAGACAGCTCTCCCACATATACCCTAGAGAATACAGTTCTCACCAAGGATGCTATGAACTCAAAACCTGTAAAGGGAGTGCAAGTTCAAGAACAGAGCTAAATTCAGAAACATAAGAGTTGTTTGAGAGATTGATCTTTTCAGGATTTTCCAACTTGAGGGGAAAGATCAGGGAGATACCCCTAATTCAGCAATTTCATGGGGCTACTTTCCACGATGCGACATCAGTCACAACATCCAAAGCATAGCTCCACTAGTTCCTGTATTTACTATCTTTCACTTGATAACACCAAGAGAAAGAGACAGATGTTAGAGATCTCTCCTTCAGAAGACACTTTCTTTTCTATCACTTTAAATCCTAAAACTATGTAACTCATTTAAGGATCTGTAAGCTACACGTACCAGTTAGGGACGTCACAGAATACATTCAGATACTAATATTCCATCTACAAAGCTTCCATTTTCTGTCACCAAAACTATAGTGTTGCTGAAGACTAACTTTGCAAGTTACGTAAAATAGCCAAAGGTAACTTGGCTGATGTCCTGTTAGGTCATCTGGCGCACACCAGGTCCATTATAGAGTTTATAAACACCTGACACAACCCTACAGCTCATACCTTTTTTGTGCTAGGGCTGTTACTGCTTCACTAACAGGAATGTTAGCATGTTTCATGAATGGGAAAGAACAAAGTAAATCATTATATACTTGTTTCCATTTATGAGAACAAATCTTTTAGCTACGCCTCTAGGAACTATGGTTGGTTGGTATGCGTACCACGATTATGAAAAAGCCACAGCACAGACAAGCAAATCCAAATAAGAGTTAATGCATTGAAGAGTATACCTTTAAAAGAATTGTGAAGGACAGGATGAAAACAAGACACCCACCCCGTTTACCAGAACTTCAGACATCTCAGAGAAGCCCCCATCTCAGACTTCAGTGTACATCAGCCAAGTTAAATCCGCACTGTCGCTCAGATGAACAGCTCCAACCAGCAGTTACTCACCAGGTTTGCAGCTCGTGCTCTCCTTAGTCAGATTACACACGTCATCCCTCCTAGGACAGGACATGTTTGCTACACTGATTAATTACAGTTATTTCTGGTGCTTCATACACTAAAAAAAAAAATAAAATAAAATTAACTAAAAAAACCACAACAGAAACCAAACCCACAAAACCCAGAAGCATTAGCTAGAATATAATATTCGAGAGCATTTTTGACTTTGATGTGCTTATGTGGGGAAGATTCTAAAAAGATAAATCTTTTCCCCTTAGCTTGTTCCTAAGGATACATGAGATTTCATTGAATTAATCCAAGAGGCATCTGAATAATACATTTATCTATGACAGAAATATCTCTGTGTTAGAAGGAAGGTTAAGTAACTACCTCCACTGCAGAATTAAATACCGATTGTTATTGCCAGGCAGCTCTACATTGATTCTAGGTCATTCAAATTTATGTTGTCCTGGACAACTCAAAATGCTTCATCAAAAACTGAGAATTCATGTATTCAGCTAGTGGTCAATTGTAAACCTGCACATTTAGAGTATATGGGTGAAAAGGTGATTAATTAATATTTGCATGGAGAAAACAAAGTAGTATTTTCCTATGAGACACACAATAGACATGCAATTCTCATGAATAACTAATGAGAACATTTAGCTGAACATTTGAGCTATTATTTTATTGTGCGATATTGTAAAATAAATTGATTACAGATTAAGAAAAAAGTGTTAATCTGTCATAGTTTTTATTTTGTATCATTGCACAATTGTAAGGAGAAACATTTAAATAACAAAAATGTTCAAAAAGATTTGCTTTCATGGGAATCCACCCTTCATCAGCCTCCCAATCCACCATTCCACAGGTTATGCAGTAGTGCAGCATTACGCGCGATATATACTCAAGTAGGACACAGTTTACCAAAAAAGAGGGAGGTTAAAATGAAGGTGTGATCTGCCTCAAGGATAGCTCAATGCAAAATTAACTCGGAACATTAATACAAGTGTGAAACTCCACATCAGTATGCTGTGCCAGCCCACAATGAATACACACACATTCCCTGGACTCCAGATAACAGCAAGTGTAACTTAATCTACTGCTGTACCAAAATAAGCTGCACCCGTATTGCTTCTCCCTTCAAATAATGCTGGGGAAAGTTGCGTTAGTTCAAGTAAACTACCACTATGAATACAAGATTATTTTTTTTTCTCCCACATAAAAAGCAAGGAAGGCATAGTTTGGTGGGCTTCTTGGGACCACAGTAAAAACACACAGGGACCTCATGAAGCTTCTTAGACAAGGACACCACTAAGATGGTAAATGTGACTGGAAAGATACCCTCTAACTCCTAGCCCAATATGTAAGTTTCTACTCAAACCCAACCACAGCCAAATTCAAATGACCTTGAAAAGTGATTTCTCTTCTGTGTGCCTCCATTTCCTCATCTGCATAAATAAATGATGACAACAACTCCACCTCACCGTGTACATTAAGATCAAGCCATTACTGAAAACCAACTTCACGTCTGTACCCAGGTGACATAATTCAGTTGGAACAAAATTCCCCTCACAGCAGCAAATAAGTTTACAGGCAAAAATTACAACTAACAGGATGATTCATTTTTCCTGAAAGAGGGGAGGGACTATGGGCATAAAACCCCTGGAAGGGTGAACCGGCCACGATGCTGCTGCCGAGCAGCAACCCAGTCCCAGGTGAAGTGTTTGTTATCAACTTTTCTCTTCATGCTTTTGCCCTTGGCTGTCTACTAAGAAGAAAGAAAATAAAAGAAACCCACTGAAATTCACATGGAGTATACATACAGGCTTGTTCTTAATTTCTGCTGCTTCTGTTCAGCCTGCTTGTTTAATTAGACAGCTAAACTGATTCTTCTTCTCCTAAAGTATGAGGTGAATAAACCAAAACCCAGCAGCTGGTCAGGATGAACTCCAGTCACCCCTTTAGAAAAGGAAGGTTTTTAGAAATGCTGTGGAAAAGTTCAGCAGCTGTATTCACAGTCACTATGAACGTATCGTGCTAACGACATCATCGACATTTTCCTTTGGCTTTTTAAACGTAAGATAGGCCGAAGTGACCTTATTTACATAATTACAATTATACACAGTAATGAGATTCCATTTTATAGGTATAACAGCTTTCCCAAACACAAAGGGAAAAAGCAGGTCTGTAAATCTAAGCCTTAAAAGAAAAATGTTTTACAAATTAACAATTAATAAGTTGTTATATGTACTGTGCAATTTAGCAACATATCAGAATGTTATATAAACACAAATATTTTATTCTGCATGCTAATGGTTTAGACACCCATTAGTTAAAGTCTTCTAACAGAGCATATTTTGCCTTTTTATTTAAGCAAATGCACTACAATCAACATTCTTCTTTCTCTAATCATTGTTGAAATTTGTGAAGATGTATCATTGTGCCCGAATTTATCCAAGGTGCTTGCTGAAGTAGTGAGTACAGCTTCACAAATCCATAAACACCGCACAGACTGAGAGTTCCCATCTGGTTTTGCAGCAAGGTGACAAGCAAATTCCTAAAGACTTGACTTACTTTCTTTGGCCCAGTAAGAGCCTACAAATTCAAGTACAATTTCTAGGATAGCATAATCTCAGAAATTTTCTGAAATCCAAGCCTGCAAAAATTTTTCTAAAGAAAAAAAGAATAATCCAGATGACAATCAGTGGGTTTTGGTAGCAATGAGGCTATATGTTTTATGCAGTGGGTTACTGAGCACTAGAGATTGTTTTCAGCACATTTCAGTTGTGAATATTCATGCTTTTTATTCTCTGTTATTGATTCTGGTTTGTGCTACCCAAAGATGTAACAGGTATCTAAAGACATAACCTCCCTACTCAAAGATTGTCACAACACAGAAGGAGGAAAAAATGGGAATAATAAGCAAACTATACAAAGACAAGTTTGATAGATGTACAGAAAGATCAGGTTGGAAAGGACCTCTGGAGAATTTCCAGTCCAATCTCCTGCTCAAGCAGAACAAACTTCAAAATTAGATTAGGAAGCCCAGTGTAGCCAAGCTATCAGTCTCCAAGGATGGAGAATCTTCATCTTCTTTGAACTTATTTCAGGGCTTCACCTTACTCATGGCAAAGAATTATTTTCCCCGTTTTTTGAACTGGAGTTTCCCTTGTAGCACCCTGTAACCATTGCCCCTTTACATCACGTATACATATTCTCCTTTTCTATAATATCTTTTTAAGCAGTAGATGAAATTAAATGAAGCTGACTCAGTGTAAGCTACACAGTAGACCTCTAGAAAAAGCAGATGCAATGCAGATAAGCTTATCTTAGTGCAAAGATGCTTGTACCTAATAAAGTGCTCGCTAGCAAGAGCACAGGAAAAATACTTCTAGCTCTCTGCTGTTAAGAAATGAGGGATGCTGAGGCTGAGAAGAAATCAAGTCATATTTCTCCTCTAAAAACACGGTCAGGCCCAAAACATTTCCCTGAAATTTGAGAAAATTGTTTAAAGTACTCCAGATAAATGATAGAAGACATCGTTGTGGTTCAAATTATTTGTTTTGGGTTTTGGTTGTTTGTTTTTTTCTTTCTTTTAAAGAAATTATTTTATATAATCAGGTGCACTTGGATAGAACGGAGGGCCCATCTAAGTATGGAACCTACACACAGGAGAGTTTGAAAGGGGTTTCAACTGACTCAAAGTATTTTTCCCAAGAGTAAAGACAGTTGTGTTTTCAGAAAACTTAAAATAATATCATCAACACAGTGCTATTAAAAAGACAGATTTGTTGCCTATCTCCAGAAGAAGATGGAGTAAGTAAAGCCAAGTTTGGTTTAAACAGAAACACATGAATGAAACAAAATATTTTTCCATTTAAAATCACTTCAGATTAGAGCATCTGGCACTGTGCACACTAGAAAGGACCTAAAATATTACAACTCTATTTTCTGTTTTAATGGATAATTGGTAACACTAGATTACAGGATTTGCAGGTTCCAAGTGCTGTATTTTCGTAGGGAAGAGCCTCCTTTCTTTCAGACTTAATAAGCTTGGCCTATATCAGCTTTTCTCACATCAGTCCAAGTGTCACATTTGGGTTGGGGGAAGCTTGTTAGCAGTAATTACCAGCAGTAGGTTCTATTATTTGCCAAAGTAATTTTCCCTGCTAAGTACCACCAAAACTGCCTCAGGCCTTTAATTTTTTTTGCCTTCCCCCGCTTCCCTTTAAGCGGGTGCATTTTCCCATGATACGGCCCCGCTCGGCGCGGGACAGGGCCGGGGCGAGGCGCTGGGTATCAATGTGATCTTGAGAGATGGGGTCAGGCCTAGCGAAAGCCTTTCACAAACAGAGCCTGAACCCTATTAGAGATGCAAATCCACTCTCTAAGTGAGGATTGTTTCAGCCGGATAATGGAGCCCGAGGAATTCCTCGGCAGCCCGCTTTTCAGCGTGGGCCTTTTGTCTGCGTCTTAGCAAATTTCTGCAGCCTGTTTAAACCCCAGCTATTGTCCCCATGGCTTCATTGATTTCTCTCCCTGCCACCAGCTCACAATGGGCTGATATGAACATCTTTGTTACTGCTTTTGTACTGTATATCAGAGTAATGTTTCAGCAGATTGAGGCCTAGCAGGAAGAATTAAACCTGTACTACACAGAGCATGATGAATCGCCGGATTTACATATCATTTTAGAGGGTATTTCTGGTGGTTCTTTCTGAATGGTGTTGTGTCTCGAAGGATGTAGTTGAGGGATGAAGTGACAGAAAAGGAAGTGATTTAGATATTCACTGACAGCTTAATACAAGACACAGACAAATTGTGACGATTCTCCCGTTGCATCCTTCCGCGTTACTACATAGGTAGGCGTAGGTGGATGCATGCACGCCCTGTGGACCTGCCACGTTATGGTTGTGCACTGTAGCCAGGAGAAAGGAGGATGCAGGAGATTTAGCTTATTCAATAGGAGGTTATTCAGAAACAACCTAAAGGTGCCAGGGCACACCACCCTGATGTTTTGATCCTACTGTTCTTGGCCAAAAGATAAACTGCTGATTGAGTCAGGTCTTGACATTACACAGGCAGCATATTTCCAGGTCCTGACGTGCTGTGCAGCACACTTCTAAGAAAATAGCTGTGCTCTACATGAAACTGCAGGACTTGAATCAGCCTAATACCACTCTACATCATCTACGGTTTTAAAAGACTCATTATATGCTTGGGTGTTGCTCTTTTTCCCAATTTACTTCACATCCCAAAGCTGAAAAACTAGGTAGCTATTTCTGCACCTTCTACCAACTGCACTTTGAAACGATTTCTTAACAATTCCCTTTTTTAAAAAAGCTTTTATGGTCTGTCTGCACAAATCGCTATCATTCTAAAATGGTGTTGTTTATAATGGACTTAAGAATACTTCTTAGTAGAAGTAAACTCCACTGTTTAAACTCATAAGGCTTGACAGTGTTTACATAGTTTACAAATGTGAACCACAATCCACATATGGATCATATTTTGTGTAATTGGCACTAAAACGAAGTAATAAAGAGAGATAAGTAAATAAATCTGTAAAATCATGGGGTAACAGTAGAAATAATAAGCAGTAATTTCAAAGTTTTCAAATCAGAAGAAAATTTATATTGACAGTAAATCAAAACAAAGGACTACGTAGGATGCAAATTCTTCTTTATACAGAGTAGGGCTAAACCTTACCATCAGAAATCAAGCATAAAAGCATTGCCTTCCTAGCTTGCAAAGCACCTCAAATTGGAACATGGTGCATAGATTTTTTGGGGGAAAATTGAATACCAAAGGCCAAAACAATGAGGTTTTGTAGTAGGTTTAATACTACGCCTCAATCATGGAACTTTCTTTCTGTTAGAAATGAATATTTCCAAGAAGCAGAGCTTTTGGACATTTCTGCCCACAACATCTGGTAATAACAGACTGATTAAACAGAACAATCATCCAACATTACTTGAACATCCATTACAGAGACAGGCACATAAACATTAGATTTCTTTGAGCAAAAGAAAAGGTAGCACTCTGAGATGTCAGAGAACACTGCTAAGAGCCGTCTAGGAAGTGAAGATACATGTTTGCAATGTACATTTTATTAGAAACTGAGACAGCAAAGAAATCGGGTTTGAAAGAATCAAGTGATAGGCACAATGAGCTGCTTGCTTTGATATGTTTGAACACACAGTGTAATGTTGTTGTTTAACTCTAAAAGGCTCGGAAAGCCATTCAAGACAGAGTCCAGCATGAGTACTACTTCATCCTTTTCCTTAATGAGCAGTTAAACCTCACCAAACCAGTTTGGTGATTTGCAGTTTTATAAACTGCTACTGACTTAAACTGCATGCAGAAAGTACTTTGCAGTGGAAGAGCTTAATGAGTAACCTGCCAAGCCTGCAGGCATGTCTTCTTCTGTCACAAACCCAGGCTCCCAAATTCTGATCTAGATTTTGTTTCTGTAGCTAGAGACCTGAAGCCTCTGGCTTTCGAAGGCAGAAGGGCAAAGCAAAGAAAAACAGAGCAAGAAGGTTAATTCTAGCATTAACAGCTATGCTGACTATCCAGCTTAATCTTTTGTACTTCCAGTGCCACAATCAAAATAAACAAACACTGGCACTTTAGAAATTTATAGTCTTCATGAATGGAGGACCATCTCCTCCTCCCTACAAAGAAAAAACTCAAACAAGAACAGTCAGCTCCAAGGCAGATACGAAGTTCCTTTACTATCCCACAGTTTGTGAGCTAATACCATGGAGACCCTTATTTTCATGGTGTTTGGGATTATTTTTTTTTGGACTACGTACTCTTTAAACCTGCTTGTCAATTTATAACATTCAACGTATCAATGTTACACAAGCCAAACCTGGAGAATTTAATTTCGCTATAAATACCATGACTGCTTTGCTCAAGGTGTAGTCTGTTTCCAGCACTTAAGAGAAAAGTGAAACCTCCCCCCCCAAACAGCAAATTATTTGTCAAGGGACAGCGAAGAGGATGACGAAACCCACCTCTCCTTTTTCCATCAATCATGGGGATTAACAGAATGTAGCTATAGCACTAACAAACAGATCTACGTAAATATATCAGCATTTCGGACAAAGGCTGGCTTTGTCTCACAGGCTTAAGCTGCTGTCTCCAAAGCCTCTCCTAGTTTATTGTGTAGCCTACTCTTACAGAGTATCAATGGCTACCTTAAACAACTTATTTCCCATCACCACTACCCCACTGGAAAACATATCCATGCTTTTACTTGCTCCTTGGATGATGAGAACACTTTTCCTAACTTTCAGTCTCAATTTGCTCATAAGCTTTTGATAAATTGTTGGGTTTAGTATCACAACACATAACTGGAACAATTAAAAAGTAGTATAAAAAAAGCTGGAAAAGTGGAACAAAACAAAGTGCAGGGCTGATTTGTGTCACTTAGAAACATTTGGTGCTTCCTTCTAAAAGCAGACGTATAAACAAAACTTCTGCTGAGATTCTGTAATGCATCCAGAACCTGCCTTCACCAGCCTTGAAGCCATGGTGGATCAAGCTCGATGTGATGTACAAACATCCAAGCAAAGTTTGTGAGTGGAAAGTTCAGCACCTGTGAACCCTTGTACTGCCTGCACTCTGGGCATTGTGTCTCACTGTATTCTTTCAAAAGTTTGGTTTAATGGCCCAAAGGACTAAAGGGTTTCTTTAATACCTACTTAATCAAAACCATATTAATGCTATGAACATCAGCTGCAGTGCCACCTGCAAGCAGGATGGGAAGTATGGATATGAAAGGCAAAGTGTCATCTCTCTCCTGTAGAGCCAGGTATTGGGAATGAGAAGCAGTGAGGTATTGCACCATTCCCACACAGCTCACCCCAAATGAAAACCAAGGCAAGGTGATAAAGAATGTCTGGGTAAGTGTTGCTTTGTGCTTTTATTCTAGCTGAAGTATGACTTGCCAGATCAGGTCTTCTGAAGTGTAGAGACATCTGCAATCTGAAGTGTTGTTACAGTCCACCTCACTGTGGTATCTATGCCATCCCACAGCAAATAGAAGCCATGTGAACCCACAAGTATGGCTAAGTATATCCTTTTGTACGCCCCATTACCCACAAGTGCTCATTGTAATAAAATTGAGCACAATCGGATAGAATCAGGCTATTGAAGATACAGACTTAAGCACAACTTAACCCTCAATAACACTCCTTGGACATAAGCTTCCATCATAGGACTTCCCTGTGCTGGAGCAGCATGGGGACTGGAAGGAGTGCAGCCACAGCTGGTGAATTAACCAGCCCTGCTGGGCTGGGGGAGTGGGGCCAGGGACTGTTAGCCCGGGTGCAGCACCATCCTAGGTGTAGTTGGGCTTTTAGGACCTACAACGATGCTGCAACGCACCATGCGACTGTAACTGCATATGCAGAACAAGCTCAACTGCCAGGAGCACCATGGACTCCCTTGCTCCAAAGGCAGATGCTCATAGAATCACAGACTGGTCAGGGTTGGAAGGGACCTCTGGAGAACATCCAGTCCAACCCCCTGCTAGAGCAGGTTCTCCCAGAGCAGGTAGCATGGGATTGCATCCAGGCAGGTTTTGAAAGCCTGCAGAGATGGAGACTCTGGAAACATTAAACTCCAAATGCCATCATTGTATAATCATCTTTCCCTTATCTGTCCTGCCAAATCTTTTACCTTATGCTTCCATTTATCATCTGAACAAGCTTGAAAGATTTAGGCTGCTGATTATGAACATTTCATTTGAAATTAATAGCAATAGTGAGAGAACAATAGCTTACTGTAGGGAGTGTGTGGCTTTCCTCCATTTTGCGTCGGTTTTGTTTAATTTATTTTTGCTTTGGGAAGTACTTTGAGAGAGGAGATGGGATGAGGTCAGGTCAAGGGACTTAGGGACAACATAACCCGTATATGCTGAACACAGCCCTTTCAGTAAAGGTCACACACACAAATGAAAATAAAAACCAAACACCAAACTCAGACATTACCTTGTATTTTCAAGATAAGAGCCTTTTTCTCAAAGCACTCTTAAAAAGTTCAGTTTTGAATTTCAGCAGATATTGGAAGTTAAGTTGGGGGACTTTGAACAACATGTAAACTAATTATTGATTTTCCCCCTTAAGACAGTAAGCTCATTCAAAGGAAAAGAGATAATCCTCTTAATATTGTGCTCTAAGAACCTCTAGTAACACTTAGATAAAACAACTTTATAAATAGGTATCCATTGAGAATTTATTTGCATTTCAGTGTAACTGGGCTTGATAGAGGTTTGAACAGTGCTTCTAAAACCAGACACATTGTTTGCTAAAGAACTGCTGTCCATACAGTTTTTAAATGTTTCTATGTGATCAAGATCTCATATGCTTTATAATAAACAATACTGCACAGTATTTAAAACCAGTTGGTCCACTTACTTCATTCAAGGTGATGCTAACGACTTGAAAATGCATTTTTGTCACTGTGACAGCTCATTGCTCTAGAGGTGGTTTGCTTGTACCAGATGTTTAACTCTGCTTACTAATCCATGCCCAAACACATCTCAAGGACTGCAAGAAATTTCCCCCCCTTTCTTTTGTCTTCTTCAAAAAAGCCATCTGTGTTTTCCCCCGCCTCCCCCATCACCTTCCCTGTGTTTTCTATAATAGATAGAATTATTGAAGCACTAAACCCAACATTTATTATTACTCAGGTTTAGACACACTTATGCTTACATATCCTGTTCTTTAAGCCCTGATCATGAACAAAATCAATAGCTTATTACAGGAAGAATTTTTCACCTGTGTCACTTTCAAATTGCACCTCATAGTACTCCAATACACAGAGATATTTCCTGTCACCTTCATTTATTAGTGAACAGGTCTTAAATTAGGGAGAAAAGGTTTAGTGAAAGTAAGTTTTCTACTTGCAAATTTCAGCTTACTTCCTATTATCAACTAAACATCTTACGATATTTCTCAAAGCAACGAGAACCGAAGCCTAGCAGTACCCCTTCATTGCGATGAGACCAGTTCAGATATGCTGTAAATCACTGAACACCCACTCACTAGTGTCACAGTATCAGCAATGGAGGAGCTTAAGGGAGCAGGGAGAAAAAAAAAAAAAGTTTTTTTTAAAAAATAGACAGTTTTCAGATGTTTCAGCCTAGTTCTTGTTTCACGCTAAATAAATCAAGTTGCAGTTGACAATAAGACTTCATGGGTTTGCTAAAAATGCAGCAGACTGTAATTTGACATAAGATAATTAGAGAAGCTATTTCTGACTGGTGGCAGTCCTTCTAGCAGCCACCTAACAGGTAACAAGTATGCTGAAGTTTGGTATTTTTAGCAGTATCTAAGGATCAGCAGTAAAACCTGAGTAACATACCTGTGAAACAGACATAACTGTTTCATCCTCCTTTATTTCTCTCAGGTTTTCAAAGATGGGCCATGAGGCATAAAAGTTCTTCACATTACCCAAACTCTACAAGATTGCAAGGAGTTATTTTCCTAGTTGACCTTTTGCTCAAGCCCCATAGTTTCAGGGGCAGTCTGAGGCACAAGCGGAGCAAATAGCAGCTTAGGACAGCTATACTGGCTGCCATGCCCATGGGAAAAGGGAGAGGGAACTGCTATGCTTTAAGCTGCCTCCTGTTTTCACTTCTGCTGCTGCAGCAGAAAGAGGAAGGACCATGGGATTATGACCAGGATAGGCAGGCATTTCCTAAACCAGGAGCAGAACTGCTCCTTTGGCCATGACCGTGCCAACAGCCCTGCTCCATAGAAGCATCCTACTACTACTTCCCTGGAAGCAATTTCCCCTGCAGCTTGGGTAGTGTCAAGCTCTTCTTGCCCTAGCTCTAGTGTCCACGTTGGGGTTTTAAAAGCAGAGGAAGACAAGGAGACCGTCTCATGGGTCTTTTGGTTACGCATCAAAGTAAACAGGGAGAGGGACAGGAAAAACACAGATGACACGGGAGCGGCAGGGCCACAAAGGAGAGAAGAAACCCTCTAACAGTTTCCTTTCCTCCAAAATTATTCTAAACCTCCCTCAGGTGCTTCTCATATATCCTGAACTTCTGCTGACCTCTTCTATTCTTCCTGTTCCCTTTATAGCAGAATGGGAGCTGCTCAGCTCAGTTTTGCTTGCAGAGTCTGGACACCTGCAAAGTGCCCAATGGACAAACCACACAGGCTTTCGATGGCAAGATGGAAACTACAGTAGCATAGCTTCAAAATTGCTTTTGTTTTTCCAGATGTTGACAAGTGCTAAGAAGTGTATCTTTTTCTCCTGTTTTGTTTTTGTTTGGTTTTTTTTGGGTTTTTTTTTGTTTTTTTTTTTTTTTTCTCTCTCCCCAGGAATAATACTGCAGTTACACCAGCATAGAATTCTCCCTTCACTGAGAGATGTACTTTCACACAGAAAGCACGACATGACCACAGACATATATCCTCTTCTTTCCCCTCACCTTGGGGTCTGCTCCACAAGGCATTAATATTGCTGTGTCTTCCAGGTTACTACACTGAAGCCGAGTAAGGACTACCAAGGGCAACTCAACTGTGCAATATTTTAGGAATGAATATGGTGACACTAGAATAGGAATCTTTGTTTTGTACTGCACTAGGACTGGCATTAAGCAAAGATTGGAACATGTAAAACAATTGCAAAACATGAAATTCTAGCCCTGTCTAAAAAACTAGCTTGAAAACCCCACAGCCTGCGAGGTAATCCAGAGCTGGGAGTTTCTTGGATTGACTGGCATGGGAGAGCTGCAATGGTAAAGCGGCACAGATGCATAGGGTAGATGGAACTGAGCAGACGGCTCAGAAAAACTATTTCAGCTAAACCATTCATAACATTATACCAGCGTAAAGTTCAAAAAAAGACCAATTAATTTTTCCTAGCATTGACAGCAGAAAAAGTAGTTTCCCTAAACACTGATAGGCCCAGTAAGGACATGAGCAAGACCTGATGAAAGAACGTGAGCAACCAGTTGTTGGATTATTCTGGTAAACTTTTTTCTCCAGATAACTGGAAGTTCACTGAATATGTACTAGAACTGACAGAGAGATGACATTTCCATTGTCCAATTTCTGAAGGCTTTATGCACTGTGTCGGAGTGAAAACAAAACTGCATGAAAGTTTTCCCAAAGTAGAATGGGCCCATTTCTAATAAAAAGCTGAGGTTTCTGTTTTTTAAGTAGGTGTTGAAATGTGAGCCAAATGTACTGGTTCAAGCTCTTGTCTGCAATTTGCTCTCGTTCAGCTTGATTCCGAGCAAGATCTTTCATCTCTGATCACACTGATTCACTCCGCTTAAACCTGGACTTTCATCCCAGCCTAATGCCCTAACCAGTAACGTACAGAGCATGAAATAGTGAATTTGTCTGTCTCTCGAATATTTTAGTTTCACAATGGAGCTTATAATGAAAGTTCATACAGTTGAAAATACCACAGCCAGCTCCAACAGCAAAAATGAAGATAATTTATCTTGGATTCATCAGAGACGCATACCCAGTATTATCACATCAAAGCCAGAAACCGACTACCTGCAGCATCGCTACTTTACTAGCCACGTAAGAATAACAAAGGCAATGAATTCTGCAAATATTCCTAATTCACTTCTATGTGATAGACAGATCTGTGTCAAAAAATGGATTCAGATGATGAACTCTGTAGTCTCCCTTTTACTGTTGAAGGGAAAGTAATAGAAGAGGTCAGTTCTATATGCAGGAAAATATATATTCCTGATTCAACAGTTACTCCTGAAATTTACTCATTAGTAGAATAAGGACTTCTAGTACTCTGCCTCATACTGTTAAATGCAAAGTTCTTATTTTTAGTACACTTGCAATGCAACATACAAATAAAAATTGTAGTATTAAACCTTGGGGGTTTTGGTTTGGGTTTGTGGTTTGTTTTTTTTTTTTGGGGGGGGGGGTGTTACATCAGTGAAAAAAAATATCTGGTTTATTGTCTTGGAAGACCTTTCCCTGCTTGTGATATAATGTTGAAGTTGCACATATGGCTTACTTCTGAGGCTTCGCTTCCAAGTGTGAATGCTTCAACCCTAATGTTATTGTTTTAACCTTAGACTTGAGCTTATTACTCTTCGTATTGCAGTGGTTTCCAAAATATGATGGGCAGTATCTAAACCCAAAGTAGCAGCCAATTCTGACAGGAAAAACAAGCAATGCTTAAACATAGATGTTTCCTTTTTTGGTCAATCCAACATCAAGTAATTTCAAGGACAGGTACGGAATGGCAGGAAACTCAGCACGCTACATCTGGTTGCTGTCCATCAGGCCCTAGTTTTCTTCTTTCTATTACATTCAGGAGCTGCACTTGAAACAGGCTGGACAGGGAGACGGTTCCAAATGGGAAAAACTACAAATCTGTAACTATAATGTGGCTTTGGTAGTGAGCAGTAGCCTCGGCACGGCTCTGCACCAGCACTTCCAGTTCGTAGATTGAATGTGGGTGCATACCTATGACAACCACACAACCCTATCCACACAGTTTCTTCCTGGATACTACCCCAGGGAGTCCAATTAATACACAAGTACCACCCACACAAAACAGAAAAGAATAAGAAGTCTCATCATTAACATCACTGTTCTGATATTCTTATCTTTGGATCATCACTAATTTGTACAAAGATACAAAGTCAATTATTTCTCAAAAACAAAAGACAGAAACATCTGCAGGTAGCTATGTCTCATTTAAAACAACAAAAATGCCCATCCAGAATAACAGCCATGTTCTTCTAACAGAAAAGGAAACCCCTCACCAACATATTATTTTAGCAAAAATTATTTCAAAGGCGTAAAAAAGTGGCACTTACCCTGTAGGGACCAAAATGAAACAATTCTTCAGAGCTCTTGGAAAGATAGCACCTCTCTGCCACTTTCCCTGTCCTTCAAGAAAAAAACCCAACAGCCTTGTAGGTTCCTGCCCTGCAGCTGGGGTGGCTTTTTTAAGTACAACTAATTCTACATCTCTGATCAAGTTAAGAGCTTACAGGTGTGGTTCTTTCTGAACTAACCCTTCCCATTGCAGCCGTAGCAGAAGGCCAATGAAATTCTTCCATTACACTGACAACGTAGGGATGAGATTCACTTTACATCAACAACCTGGGACCCATTTCACAGAAATATGCACAGCATGTGCCCATGGAGTTGCCCGAGTTGTGATATTTGTTGCTAACAAATGCACTCCATTTTTGTTGTTCACAGATCATTCATGAATAAATCCTGATTTAATACTTAAGATTCCATTAATAATTTATCAGACAATTGGATAAACAATTTATCATTGTTAGAGTCCAATGAGTCCAAAGCTTGTTTACCATGTCTGTAGCAGTTTAATCATGTCTTAACCCTTTATAAAGCCTTTACAAATGCAACACTGCAAATAACAAAGTGACTAAGTCAAGGGTGCACTCAATTATACTTGCTAAATTTGCTACCCTGGCTACTGGCTGCCCATCTTGCATGATTTTAATCCCATTTCCCAGATAAAACTATGAAGATTTTTCTT
Organism: Falco naumanni; assembly: GCF_017639655.2. Lineage (NCBI taxonomy): Eukaryota > Metazoa > Chordata > Aves > Falconiformes > Falconidae > Falco > Falco naumanni. The sequence goes on from NC_054055.1 coordinate 118,025,755, forward strand.
TTAATAAAAAAAGCAACCAAGACTCTCAGGAAAGCACTTCACACAATTTCTTCACTGAATAGTTTTTTATTTCATAACTGCTTAAGGTTTCTGTAGTTGCAAAAAAAAAAAAAAGTTCAGGAATAAAACTGTTGTCAGAAAAATATTTAAGCAATGAACTATGTGATCTTTCATATCAGAGGATTTCCATGTTTATGCACAGAGTTAATTGTAAATTACCTCTGTTTTGCCAGCTTTACACACATTTCCCCACTAGCAATTACCGAAGGGAAAAAGCAGCATTGACTGAGAATGACACAAGCTCGCAGGCACCTGGTAATTTATGTGTGATGTCTCCCCTTCCAAGCACAGTGTTTATATTATCTTTCCAATTATTTTTGCCTGGGCTTTTAAATTTTATAGACTATATGGGGCTCGAGATTATTCTGGTAGACAAAGTGAATAAATTGGAAAACAAATAAAGGGGGGAATATCAAGTTTAAAAATGCAGAGATTAAGAGAGACAAGGTTACTGAGACAAAAGGATGTCAAGGGAAGAATTACAGTCGCAGACAGCCACTCTGAAATAGTCCCTAAAACCTTCTGTCTTACTGGCAGAGATACTGTAACTCCCTAACTCCTCACAGTTTGTAGCTCTGTAGGTATCATGTTAAAGGCTTGGGACTTATTTTCTCCGTAGACTAAGGAGATGATACACCCGTTGCAATCTACTCAAATACACAAGATGGGTGGTGCTGCGAGAGGAGGATTATGTACCAGCAATTTAGGAGCGGGGTTACCATTTCACAGAAATTTTGTGTGCACTCAGCTCACTGCCACTTTCACCCGGCGACAGTAAGTACTGTTTGAAGACAAACAGTACATTTGTCATCGGATTTGAAAGAAACTGCTTCACTGCGCATGGACCAACATGTCAAATCTATTACTGTAAAGATGGCAAATTGGGGAAAAAGAAACAAAAAGGATTCGGGGTTAGCCTGGACTTTAAAATGGTTACAACATGTAGGTTATCATTCTTTACCTTTCCACACTATAGGACACTTCTGAGATCGCATGCTAGTGAACAATAGGTATCTTGACTTTTACTACATTTAGTGGGTCTTGATGCATATGTTTTGTCTTTATCTGCTAGCTAGATCCCTAATCTGACCGCTACAAGGCTGAGGTCTCTAGCTTTTGACCCAAAACATGTCCACTCTTTGTCCATCTAAGCAGAATAAGTTATTCATTTTCAATATTGGACAGTGTTCTGAAGTTCATAGTCAATAAAGAAACTCAGTGGTTACATCTAGCTATACTTACCATATGTGTGAAGCTTAGTAGTGCTATACATTTTATAATATCAAGCTTTTGGACTGGATTGGAATCTCTTGTAGCATTTCATCTGGAAAAGTCTATTAACACTAACAATGCCTGCCTTTTCCTCTCTTCTGGGCAATTTATCAGTTTTCATATACTGAGATAGAATTCATTTTCCAAAGCAAATGTTCCCCCAAAATCCAGTTCTTCCATTCCTTCTGTCTAACAGTGGAGTTTGCTCCCAAGTCCTGCATTTGTTGGTGCTAAATTCCCCCAATGAGGCATGTGGCCAAGATGTACAAAACTTCCTTGTGTTTTATATCTGACTTTCTTCTATGGCACCTTTCCACACTGAGTGTAATTACATGCTTTCATTTTTGGCATCATGTGTTCATGCCAAAACAGTATCTCCTGTGCAAAACAGAACATAAATGCTGTCCTCCTAGATTTTTGCTTCTCATCTTGAGGGAAATATCGTGTGGCTAATATTTTATCCTCATGGGCTAGAGTTTCTGCCATTTTACCGTAAGATATCTCCTACAAGGCAGATAATATTCCCTGACATCCATACGTGCAGTACCACTGTGTACATTGCCAGTCCCCTAATGTCAGATGGTAAGGTCAAGGTTCAGCTCGTGTCTGACTGCTGAGTAGTATTTGTCCTCTGAAGAAAACATAATCGCCAACATGATCTCATATACTATGTATCCATCATGTTAAAACTTTTCCAGTGTCCTTATCTCTGCCTCCAGGAAACCGTGTTTATGATGTTCTTTCATTATCCCAAAGCAACTGTGGTGAAAGGTGAGAGAGTCCTTGATGAGACTAAGCACACAATGGAGCTCGTGTTGAACTGATACGCAGGATGCGACACAATTTGCTAAAGTAGGATTGTGTCATGGAGCAGTTATTCACTTAGAGTTGTCTGAAAACAGTAACTTAAGTATATCAGGAGGCTCGCTTTTCACAGCTCTGCTAGGGATGGGGTCAGGTAGCCAGAGACTATTGCAAGGCAGTTTCATGCGTATTATTACTGCTTGTGCTTCTGTTACTCTGGGCTTCCTATCCTCTACCAGTGGTGCACTCTCTGAGAAGTACCTCATGATGGCAGGGCCCTACCTGCAGAAAAAACTATCTTAATACGTTTTCTAGAGTTCTACACATAAGATTAAAATTCCCCCAGAATTAAACATTTGTCACTCAGCAGTATTGTAATGGCTGAGAATATCCTTTTATCTTGGCATATGAGGAAGGAGATTGTAATCATGCACTGTAAGGATATTTTTTCATACTTGTTATCAGAATGGACATCTGGCTTGGAGAAGGAAGTCTCTGGAATACCAGGATTTCAATGGACCGAACTGGAGCAAGTGTGATATAAGCTGACATTTTGTCCATGCTGTCGCTGTACCTAGTAGAAAGATTTTGCTTCTTCCTATCAGCCCAAAAACATTTAAATATTGAAATATGCCAACTGTGAGCACATTTTTCATTGAAAAATTTTAAATCTCCTTTTCTCCCTTCTTTTTATCTCTTTGCGTCTGTCACTGTCTCATCTTCTCCATATATCCACCTAGTCTCAGCTTCAGTGTCTTTCTTCTCAGTGTAATTAACAAATAATTAAAAGAAGAAATGTGGGCTATTTTACCTTGGACAACTCTTCCCCATAATTATTCATCTCTATATATCCATTTCTATCTATCTATCTGTCTCCTCTGTTCATCAATCCCTATCACCTCATACTATAATAAATTTTATCATTACAACATACTTAAGGTGGGAAAAGGATTATTAGCCCCTTTTGTCTAGAGGAGGGAGGGATAGCAGCATGGATAGGCAACATGTTTTTTTACAAAGGACTACTGAAGTCTGTGGCTCAGAGAGGTTTGAGCCTCAGTTCTGGGTTACTGGATCATTGAATATTTTTTTTCTCTACCATTTGTTTCCTGTAGTATTATAATTTCACTGAATACGGAATATAATCTACCAGAAAAATTATGGAATGCTTCCAGATTTTACTTGGATTTCAACTCAGAATAGTTTGATTTAAAAACCTGCTTAAAAGCATAACATTGCATATAAATAGTTACTTTTTTTTTTTTTTTAACTTTGTTAAGAGGATTCATAACCACGAGAGGACAGAAATGTAATTAGAAGTGCATGTAGGCAACACTGAAAGTTTAGGACTATATGGAACAAGTACTCGATTCCAGTCTTTCTCCTCTTCTGTCTCCTTTATAATTCAGGATTTTATCAGTCTTATTTTATAACCACATGCAGCTTCAGTTCCCATTGTGAAAAGGGCTGTTTCACTGCTCCTTTGAAATTTTGTCAACAACTCACTTAGATTGTCCCCAATAATAATGCAGGCAGTGCTGTGCCTGTTACTGTCACGCCTATGTAATTTACAGGAGTTAAGATTTTGGAGACAGTAACCACGGGACTGAAATTTTCAGCTTAATGCTGTTCCTGTGGCAGGAGGTTCACAGATGTCATGTGGAATTTGGTTGCGCTGGAAGCCGGTGCAGAACAGGGTAAGATAGCCTGCAGCATCGTCATGCCTACTGCTAACTGCACACATGCAAACATCTGAGATAAGTCCCTTTCAATTAAGTGGGGGTTTTCTGTGGTTTTTTCTTTTCAAATACTGTTGAGACTTTTAAAATGCAAATTATCTTCTGGCAATAGAGTATTTAATTACTCCCCAGAACTATAAAAGAAAAAAAAAAACTTTGTAGGACAGTAATCCTAATGTGAAGATGTGAAGCCCAGAGATTGGGCCTGAAGTAAGACTTCAGTGCCAAAAAGCTCATGCAAATTGCCAACGCAGAAAGTGATAGCCATGAGTGGAAACACGCTTTGGTTTGTCTTCCAGAAGGAAAGTTCTGTGCCTTATCTCTGGAAACCCTGTAGGGATCGACTTTTTTGCTTTTGAACCCTGTATCACTGGCTGAAGGGGAAATTGCTTTTTCAGACGCTATAAATAAATTCTGCCCATGAAATCATGTACTGTAAAGCAACAGAAGACAGCCATCCCCCCAAAGGTCAAGTGAACTGCTTACACAACATTCACAGCCCTCACTGGCCCAGTAAATGGGTCTCTTAGACCTGGAAATTGTTCCCTCCTATATTCCGTGGATCTGCAATAGGAAGGTGAACCTTAATAGTATAACCAAGACACGCATGACTTACAACCCTTTACTCCTGCCTCTCAAAATCTCTCAGGTATTCATGATTAATTAATTGACATATGTGGTTTGCTATGCAGCACAGTAAGAAAGCCTAAAGCATCATATTTTGGAGCCTGGAGGGTAAACAGAATTACTATCATTAGGTTTTGAGGTGCATTTGAGATTACAGGGAGGCTGTAGCATTCAATTCTGGTTGCTGTTTCAGAAGAAGGAAGGACACTGTTGAGATTGAAAAGGTCAGCAAAATGATAGTAACTAATTCAAAAGCAAGATGTCAGTGACTGAAGTTATAAGAAAGGGATTAACCTATAAGCAATTTAGGTGGAATGTGTTTTTAGTACACAAAGGGTAGCTGACATAAAGGATGAAGTAAATTGGCAAGGTCAACATCAAACAAGCTAAGAAATCAAGAAGAGACTGGGTAACACTCCAAAACACAACTTGAAACAATACCTAGCATTGGGGAAAAGATGCCGTAACAGCAACAGAGTACATCACTTTGCAAAGTTTATAAACACAGGGCAGAAGTAAAAGTGGAACACAGAGTGCCCTTGTTCTTGCGGGAAATGCCAAACTACAGATGCAGCTTGCAAAGCCTAGTAATTGAGCACTTGTGAACTGAGATATAATTTCTAGGCATGGCTGGTGCTGACAGATGTTGGGTGGGGTTTTTTTTATTTTATTTTTTTACTGTATTATATTACAACACAACAGAAGATCTTAATTCTTTTTCTTTTCTATTGCAGCATCAGCCAGCAGTTGAGAGAAAACTTGTGGAGAGAAACAGAAAGGATGAGGAGAAGCCATTTTTATACTCCTGTTAGAGAAGTAGACCTTTGAGGTCTTCGTATGAGCCATAAATGTCATTTCATAGAATCCCAACCCATTCAACTCAGAACCAAATAAAAGAAGACCGTCATTGTCTTTGCCAGTGATGCACATGTGGTATAGGGTATAAAATTAACCAAGAAAGTACTCCAAGGTGGAAGAATGGGACATACTGAAAACCACCATTAGAGCTGAAATTCCTTGAGAAGACCATAATCACTGGAGCAATCCATACAGCACTTTGCTGGTTGGTTTTTATTTATTTGTTTACATTTATTTATTTATTTATTAGAGAAAGCACCAGTGGTACCCAGTTTGGAAAGACATTTGGAGAACAGAGTAATTTCTGATAATAGCTGGTTGTGGCATTCCCCACATTGTTTAATTAATAATTAATGTTCATTAATTGATTCTGAATGCTTATAATAACTGTAAAAAGTA